>NC_051184.2:83769122-83929121 GCF_013339695.2 Rhipicephalus sanguineus | reverse complement strand
AAGTCTACATGAGCATTTAGATAACTAAAAGCTATGTAACGAAATAAGCAATAGTCAGCTAAATAGACAATAGTTTTAGATAATTGATAGGTGAGAGAGAATATGAAGACGTGCCTCTTGTGAGATGTTACCGTGTTCAGAGTATATAGCTAGGTGATGCACATTGAAAATTCATGAAGTTAGACAAACACATGCTTTTCAGTGTTCATCTCTAATTTACATATCAGTTTAATGAGTTATAGCTGAAAGAATGAACTTAAATTTTAGGTCTGTCTTCTAAAGTTTGTTCATACAATAATATATATAGACTATGCCCAGAAAGCCCAAAATTTACAAACATTCGCAATAGGGGGAATTATGTCGTAGTGTGCACTTCGCAACTGTTTTTGTGGTAGGCAATCTAGGATAGTTTCAAACGGCCAGTTTACACGTGCGCGCACGTTCTGTTTCATGCTGCACTGTTGAGGCGTCCACCGAAAAGCGAAGCTAGGATAGCGCTTGAGAAAACGATCCGAACAAGGTACGATTGGCTTTCGTGTTCTACTCCTGAAGGCGAAGCTCACGCGCCCTCCAAGTTTTTTACAGCGAAAGCTATTATGAGTTCACAACATCTGTTTTTGGCGCCGTAGTTGTCCGCCGCCGATATCCGTAGTAGCTATAGCGTGAAATAAGAAAAAAAAAGCACGAAATGAGCAAAAATATCCAAAATGGGAGGGGATTACAACCTGGGTGGTCTGCGTGGCAGCCCAATATTCTACCACACAGCCATGCCAGTACTTGAAGCTCGTTTTATGTGCGCTTAGAAGCTTTGTGCTTTAAACATGAATGTTCACCAAATAGCCCATCTCACCGTCTTCTTGATACTCCATCGCAAAAAGAGCCTATACAGGCTTCATCTCGGAAAGGAACCATGTTAACATATTTAATATAGCATGGTAGAAGACTAAAATAGCAACCTGGCGTCACACAATTCGAATTGCGTACCGAGTGGGACATTGAATCCTCCAACCCATTACAAAAGGATCTGCCGTATTTCGTCATCGTGAGCAGCGACAGCATCCACAAAGGACACATATTTCCTTACAGGTGGGTCGCAGGTGCCACGGTTCTCTGCGCAATGGCGAATAATGTCATATTGAATAATTTCCTGCTTCACAAAAATTATGATGGTTTATAATGTAGTATGTATCTCGCAAGTGTATTTGCATTAGTTCTCAAGGACGCCTATAAGGCCCCCTTATACGTTTCCTAGGACCTCAATAACTTTCTCTCTGTGCATCTCACGTCAACATATATTATAGCGTGGTAGGAAAGTAATATGACGACCAGAATTCACAAAATGCGAATTATGTAACTAGTGGTCTGTTTCAACGAACCAACACATTACAAAGGACGTAGTCATAATTCTGTATCGTCGTCAGCCACAGCATCAACGAAGTGCACATAATGCCTTACAGGTCGTAGCGGGTATATCGCTTCTCCGCGGAAAGACGAATAATTTTGTAGTGGGTGCTTGGCAACTTCACAAAAGCTATGAGTTTTGCCGTAGCGAGTTTGTGGCATTCTACTTTGCCCCAAGAGAGTCTACAACAGGCTCTAGAAACGCCGCTCTTTCAGATTTCGCGGTTACTGTGCTGCGCTTTCCGCGCAGGGCAGGCGTTTTTAAAGACGATAGTCCTTCTTGGGGAACTTAAACGCAGAAATGTTGGTCTGTCTTTCTGTTTGTCGGCACGTCCCTCGATTCAGCCACTGGGCCAAAGTTGAACCACTTGCACAAGGGCCAGTCATCGTGAACGGCTCACTAGGTTCATACTTGTGTACATGGTTGATCAAAAAGCAAACATTACGCATATATGTGGCGCAACATCACTAGGTAAGTATTATGTGATGTGTTCCTTTAATAGAAAATGCATAGATATGTAATTCTAGAGACCCTAGTTTCTTAAGCTGCGCTGAAAATGCGACTGCGCCGAAACTTGGCTTCCTCCGTGCCCTCTGCGCGAGCTCATTCTTGTGTTTCGGTTTCAGTTCAGTATTGCACTGTACGAGTGCCATGGGGCGCCGCTCTGGCATTCCTGCTTTACCCAGGCGACGTGAATATAAAAGAGTGTGTGGAGAGTACTCGTTGAGTGCGGACGTTTCTTCTGCTTCGGCGCTTCGCGCCAAACCGCGTGTTCGGGCTGGCTGGCGTCCCCGCCGGTCGCGTTGGTCACCGCCGGTCTTGCCTGCTGCTGCGCCGGGACTAACAGCCCGCAACACAGCATTCACGTTTCCCGACGTATTGCCAGATGGCATTCATATCTCACGCAGCGCATCTTCTATCGTCTTTAGACGACATTTGCAGCGAAGCACGCAGATACGCGGCCAATTTTTCTTCGGAAAACTGCGAACCATAGGTGAACTGGATATCAAAATAGAATTTCTGGCCCTTGATTCAGGCGATGCCAAAACTATGGGGAAGCAGGACTGTCGCAAAAATACCGCAAGCTAGAGCATTTTCACGCTTATCGGGGAAAAGACTGATTACTTCATGAGGAATGTAAAGGCATTGTGAGCTTTTTGAGCGCATATACTAAGCTCATCCAAAGCTTGTAAAAAGGGGCCTTGCAAATCTTTGCTTCACTAATGCTTTCACGAAATCTTGCGGCCACTCTTTGAAATGCAGCTTTCTTGAGCAGGCTTTCCGTCTGACATGTGCTGGCTTTCATAAGATTGCGCTGGTTTCGGCAGCAGAAAAAAATGCTTAAGATCATTAAACAGGGAGGTGAAGCACCACGAAGCTGTGCCGCCAGAGATAATAAACGAGCCGTGGTGCTCCCCTACCTGCATAAGATTTCCCACAACTTAAAAAAGATAGGAGACGTGGTAGACGTTAAATTTGTGTTCTCTGCTCCGGAAAAACTAGCAGTGTTTTGTAAGTGCATGAATGCACAAGTCACACGAACGAGCGTTTCACAAGAAAACATAAGCGGTAGGTCGTAGCATGCGCAGTGGGTGCTGTGTGTTTCATCACGTTGTCTTGCGTTCAGATATACGTTGTAGAAATTGGCAGATGCTTCAACGAGCGTTTGAAGGAGTATTACTATCATGTGAACACAACCGCTCAAGGTCATCGTTGCGTGCATTGTAGAAATTGCGGTTTTAAACCGGAATTTGTAAAACGGAACCTTGGCCGCCAAACATCGTTAGCAGCTAACGCGTGCAATCATAGAGGCCAGTCAAATGCAACAGCTGGGTGACCTCTGTGTAAACATGCCTTCTGTTGCCCTAACGAAAACGAAAATGGCGTACCTGGCTGCGATGCAATAAGTTCTGCTTTGGTGCCGATGTGTGCTGTTGTTATGTGTATATATTTCTAGCGCTTTTGCTAATAAAATTTAGTTGAGGTCAGCACCTGTGTTGTGTCCTTTCATGTGTCTTCGTTTACTCTGGCTGCCCTTCTTTCAAATATAGTAAGTGGTAAGGATTGTTACAGTATTAGCAAAAGTAGCACTTTGATACATTCGCCCTTCTATTTTCGCAGCGTAGCATACCAAAGAATAAGTGTCGCCTATACATTATTCTGTATTATTCTAGTAGGCGAAGACAATCATCACTCGCCACTTGCGTGCAATTTATCCAATCATGGAAATTCTAAACGCAGATTTCAGCAGTAGCGCTCTGTGCTTGTGCTATATCTCATCCATGGTGAAAATATTGTTTCAAGTCAACGCGTCATTTTTTCGGGCTTGAATAGGACATAACATCACAAAGCACCGGAGAACCCGCACACGCGGCCGAAGCACGACATCCGATTCTCTCTGGACTTAAATAAATGCCCCGCCCATGAGCCTGACCAATGCCAACTAAGTTCTTAAGCACTCTCCACAATTTAGTGACGTCGCCGTACTGCGCCAAACACATCCGTGTGCTTGCTACACCGCCTTGAAAAGCGGAATTTTTTTTCAATCCTGTTTACCATGCAAAAAGCCGAAGTGAATTGGACATTTTTGAACACTTTTTGACCGATTAAAATAAATAGTAACAGTTGGGGTTTTACATCCCAAAACCACGATATGATTATGAGGTACGCCGTAGTGAAGAGCTCCCGAAATTGAGTTTTAGACAGAGAGTTACCGATTTTATATCAGTATGCAAATATATGAAAATACGTTCGTCATATTCTGTTTTTATAATGAAGAACGCAAGGTACTTTCCCAAGCAACATATTGCCTTGAGAACAAAACAAGGCAGTAGGAGATAATCGAAGATGTCATGCCACTGTATGCATAAATGCAATAGGAGAAGCAAACCAGATTTTTTCAGCAAACTCAAGAACAGATGCGGTATATGGAAATAAAACACGGCAATTTGAAAATCTGACATACAAAAATAGGCAAAGAAAACTGTCCCTAGGAAATAACATGGTGAGTTCTTTCATGTCATAAATTTTGCTATTTTCTTGCTCTTTCGACCATCTCAAGAGCAAGTTGATCATTCTGTTTTACAGTGGGTATATTGAAGCATGGCTGCTGCAGACATTCGGACATGGCGTAATTACAAACTGTGCAGCGCACCCATTCTCACATACATCCAACTCAACACTGTCGCTTGTCACTTCACTGGTGAGCGCCAAGAGAGTTTCCTTTTTTTGGCAGTGCATGAAATTGTGCTTCATGATGTCCGCTCCTCTGTTGGTCTAATACTGTTCTACTCTAAGAACGGCATTTATTGACAAGCTCTAGCGGAGTGGTTCAATAACAAGGATTAATTTTCGGGGGCCCGCGAATGTCGCTCCCGAAAAACAGGCGCGGTTTTTAGAGGCACCTTGTAGTTTCAGCGTGCTTCATCGCCTAACACATATGCTCTGCGGCAGATCGCATTGTGCGATTCGCATTTGCGACTAACTCCCAAACTGATCGGAGCATGACACCTCTGGTTCGTAGTGGTGAGAAAATAATAGCGGCAGCGTTGGAGAGCAGAAGTTATTGACGTTTCGTGCAATCAGACCTACAGGAAAACAGATGAATGCAGTTTGCCAATGACAGCCTTGAACCCGTCCGGTGGGGGACTGCCAAAATCTTCCTGTAGCTGCGTCAGGAAGTTGTGAAGAATTCGTGGTAGTTTTCTAGGGTATATACGTGGGAACATTCATTTATCAGGCTTGTTTATATGAAAAGGAAATACGAAAGAGGTTGACTGTGGCATCGAAGATTGCAGCGTTTTCTCTAGGTGGCTGCATAAAGTCCAGAATACACTTGATTGTTCACGTTGTGCGCGCAATCCATCGGAATGTTCTAAAATAATCTGGAAGGTTCCTTGCATTTGGGCGCGGTTTTCGCAAGGCAGTACTTACATACGATGAGTGGGTTGGTTACATAGAAAAATACCAGAGGGCGTGACAATATGGAACCCTGTAGCTTTTAAACGCCTTTAACCTAATATTTATTTGCATATGTTGCACGCTTTCGCGGGAAGCCCTTTTTACTGCATATGTTTAGTAACATCGATCGTTGGCCCTTCAGCCATCATCTTGTTGTGGGTGATGCACGACTCGTTGAAGGAACCCAGCCGGTCAAACAGCACGCTTTTATTGCATACCAAAGTAACCAAACAGGAGCCTGGCTGCCGTTGGACAACTAAAGGTCAGATTACAGAGTGACTCGCTTCTAGGCCGTCGCAGCGGCTTATGAACGGTTCGGGTGGCGAGGGAGATAACTGATAAGCACAGCGCGCGCGAAACAGTACGTGGCGTTATCACAATTGTTCACTGATATACCACATCCCCCCGCACTTAATCACACACTGCTAACATATGCACACACTCAGAACCCGTAACTATCAGGCTGTTGTCGTAGTCTCTTCGCGTATCGACAACCATCACCGCTGCTTGAGCCGTTAGCTTGTGCCGATACTTGCACTGTTTCATCATCACTTGCTGGCACATTTGATTCTGATGCCGGCTGTTGCTGTGTTGCGGTGGTGTTGAAATGTGGCGTCACCGTAGTGTTGTGAGAGGTGTTCGGAGGCAACGGCAGCAACTGCTAAGCAACATAGGGAAGACGACGACGGGCGCGCGAGATATCACGTGTGAAAACTAGGCCCGCTGAACGAAGAGAAAGTTCAAGAACGAAGGAAGACCAATGAGAAGAGGGCACGGGGAAGAAGAGAAAAAAGAAGAAACGTTCGAAGATGGGTCGACGCAGAAGGGTTGGAACAGTCTGGAGCGAGGATCACTGGCGTCGCGCGAGTGCGAGTCGGGTTCCGGACCCGACGCGAGAAGTCCGACAAGGCCATGACGCTCCAGCTGCCCACGGTATACTCGGAGGTAAGTGGTCTTAAGGAGTTCCGGCCGTGTCTGGTCCAGGTCGCGTCCTTGGTGCTCGAACTCGACTTCCGATCCAGACTGCCCGTGGAGGGCAGAACCTCCTGTGTGGCTGTTCCTTGCCGGAAATGGACCCGTGCGACACTTCAAGTGGAGCAGAGGAGCAGCCACAGATCTGGCGAGAGCAAGCAGCCTGCCACGTCTTCGGTCAAGCTCCGACATGCCAGTCGGCGACTGTGACGTCGTCAGCATCGCCGCCTCATCAGACGCCTGCCTACCAAGCCATCGCCGCCATCAACACCACCGGTGACTTTTTATCTTTATGAGTGTTAGAGCGGGATGGTAGAAGACTCGCTTTAGGTTGTAATTTAAGACAGATCTTCTAGTTTGTTTATTCCTTAATTTTCATGCTCATTCCTACTTAAAGTTTCTTACTTTTCTTCTTTCCTTTTAACCCGGCCTCGTCATTTCTTTTCTCTGAACCTCTGTCTCAGAGTAACGACGTAGAACACCGTAAACCTGCATAACAGCTAGCAGAAAATCCGCTAGTTCGGACGGTGACGTGCCATGGCTTGCTTTTCAGAGCGCTGACTTCGGTGTCTGGACGAACCGCTCGGCTTGGATGGTATGGCACAGTTCTCACGTGTCTCGTGCCGATGCCGCAGATAAGACTGAAATTCAGCAGACGTGAATTGAGTGCCGTTGTCAGACACTAGGGTCTTGGGAAAACCGAATCTACAGAAAACATCGTGCAGATAGGAAATTGTAGCTTGTGTCGCAGTTGACGTCATTGTGAACACTTCCGGCCACTTCGAATGTGCGTCGACAATCACCATATACTAGAGTCCCTTGATGGAGCCGGCAAAGTCGATGTGCACTCGCTGCCAAGGTCGTGTAGGCGAGGCCCCCACGGATGAAGTGGTGCTTTGACCGGCAAGTTTCGCGCTTCCGTGCGCAACTTGCATGACGAGATGTAGTGCTCTATACCTTTATCTATGGCTGGCCACCACACATAGTTGCGAGCTAGTTCTTTTGTTCTCACGACTCCGGGATGTCCCTGATGGAGTTCATCTAATACGAACCGTTGGTACTTCTTCGGAACAACAACACGCATTCCTAGCTTGATGCACCCTTGATATAGAGACAGTTCAAGCTTTCTACAACAGAATGGTTTTATCTCTTCCGATACTCGGCTCGGCCAGCCATGCAGAATGCACTTCACTATTTCACACAAAACCGGATCTCGTGTCGTTTCTGCCCTAATTTTTCTGCTGCTTACTGGCATGGTGTCGAAACGCAAAACGAAATTTTTTTCTTTCGAACCGTCGACGCCAGATTGCTGAAGTGGAAGGGGTGACGAGCATTCAGCGTCCACATTGTCAATTGACGGCCTGAACTTCAAGGTGAACGTATACGCAGATAATGCAGCCGCCAAACGCTGAAGCCTAGCGGCCGCAATAGTCAGCATGCCTGTCTTAAGGTCAAATATGGTTTCCAATGGTTTGTGGTCAGTGAGCACAGTGAATGGTCTAGCATAGACGTAAGCAAACAAAAGTGCCAAAGCCTCTTTTTCCAGTTGGCTGTAGCGTTGCTACAGCCAACTGTAGTAGAAACAATTCAAATAGCAGAAACAATTTCGGGAGGCGTACAAAAGGAACACATATATATCTAAGTAAAATGCCGTATCGAAAAATCACAGTGAATAATTGTATAAAGATGACGCAAGTGGCATTTTAATTGCTATCACAATTAAGAATGCAGTATCGTAAGCTCATTTGTTAGGGTAGGACAATAGAAAATTCAGCGTCTATGGAAAACTGCCTAAAACGGCTCATTGCGACGCTCAGAAGAAAAACGGAGGATTTGGTACAGCAATGTTTCTCGGAAACCCTTCGTAACATATATAAGATGGCTCTTAACAATTTCCATTATTACAACGCAAACACAATTTCGCTATTTTACAAAGTATTAAGCAGAATTTTTGTTATATTCCAGGCACGCCCAGACAATTATATATTCGTCCTCGAAATCGCTTTGAAATAACAGAAAACGCATGTGGAAAGTAAATACCATGTGCAAACATCAGTCGAAATGGCACAGGCAGTTAAAAGTAAAAGTACAGCCAGCAGCCTATTTTTGCAGCAGTTTACAAGGCACATTGCAGTAAAGGACAATAAAAAGCGATACAGGCACCTACGTAATGTGCACGGAATACACCTAATGAAACAGTTATCTTGCTAACAATTACAATATTCTTTTAAGAACTCTTATGAATAAAGACAGCGGAAATAAAAAAAAACGCTAGGCCTGCGCGGGAACCGCAGCACAATCACAGGCAAAGCTGAAAGGGCGGCATTTCTGGAGCGCGTTATGAACTCTCTTGTGGCTACTAATACAAGAACACTAGCCACGTACCCACTACGCCACAAATAATTTTTGTGAATTTGGGAATCACCCACCACGACATTATTCGTAATACTGCAGAGAAGCGAGGTACCGTCTGTAAGGCATTATGTGCACTTTGTTGATTGAACGGTTGATGACGATGAATTATGGCAGAACCCTTTGTAATGAGTTCGAAGCACTCAGCAACCCACTCAATGCGCAATTCGCACCGTGACGCCTGCTTACAGAATTGGCGTTGCGTGATGCCTGGTCGTTATTTTACTCTTCTACCTCCCTAAATTACTTATGTTAATGTGGTTCCTTAAATACATTAAGCCTGTATAGGGTCTGGTCTTTTTCCGAAGTAGATTGCAAGCCCCGGCGTGGATCTGAGATAGAATAGTAGGCTCCCACGCAGAGGGCCCAGGTTCGAACCTCGTTCTATCCTGGTGGTTACTGACGCCGGTGGCGGGAGCTGACAGATACGGCACCAAAAACGGCCGTTGTTGTGATCGCATAACAGCTTTCGCTGTAAAACATAATGTTCGCCAAGGTATTTCCTGTTCGGCAAATGCTTCTTATATTAGATGTAGCATCGCTACCATTGGTGTTATAGATGTGAAAATCTTATTTGCATATAGGTCATCTCAAAGCGTGTAAGTCAAGCCTAAATCCTCACGATCCTGCAAATCGATGGTGCGTGAAAGCTACCAGACGCAAAGCAACCCCATTTTCACATTATTCGGACTTCGTAAAGAAGAACCATGCGCAAGAGATACTGTAATAACCAACGCTACTAGTAACGTTGGTAATAACCACACCATAACGGGATGACAATTTGCGCAAGAGGCGCCCCACGTATTGGAGTACGCGGCAGAGGACAGTGGCTAAGAGCAATTGTCATGCTACTGAAACAGCAAAAAACGAAAAAAAAGGTCTGCTGGGCATAGACGATCGCGCGCTTGTATTTTCCGAGACGGCGCGAGCGGCACCACGTAGCTCGGTTCCACCAGTATGGACACGCCGATCTTATCGCCAATCTTTCCGCCTCTCTGGACGACTCCGGCGGAAAGATTGTTACCCCCTTTAGTTTCATTCAAGTGGCTTAGTGATGCAGTATCCGCTTGAGAAGCGGAGTTTTGCCAATGTTTATTCTTTCATATTATGGTGTTGCGATCGATGTATCTTGTATCTAAATATACACGATACATTATTTAGTGTATCATAAGTGCAGATACTGATACACAAATTGCGAGGCCTATAGCGATACAGTTACAAGATACTCAAAGAGTGTAAGATAGTATCTAAGATACAAGTATGTTTGATACTGCCCAGCATTGTGAATCAGAGAGTCTTTGGTGACGTCTACGATAAAGCTACAACACCGGTACGGCGCGTTAAATAAATAAAGATTAACATGTACCAATAATTACGATGTACTCGAATTGTATACATATGACCCTTTCTTAAACGTTATATTAGTGAAGTTTCTGTGTAAGTTTTCAATCGAACAATCAATCAATGGAACTATATTTTAATGAACAGAAAAACGGAAATACAACGATTATTTGGACCAATAGCCTAAAGTGGCTACTGGCCGTTTCAATGCAACGTGCAGCAAAGAATGTACAGATCAGCTGAGTAAAGAAAAAAAACGATCATATAACATACATATACGCGTATACATCTGCTCTTGTAACACATACATGCTTATTAGTTTGTAACTTATAGCTTGCTATACATATAATTTATGAAAAAGAACAAAGCGAAAATAAGTTTTTACCAGCAAACACAAAGGTTTACATGTCTTGAATTTATATAAAAATGACTCGCATGCTAGGCGGAAATTATGTGCAGTTTTATCGTCAAGGGGGGCCATGTTCCAAAGTTTAGTTCCATAAAATTTATTTGTCTTTTGCCATAAACATTACGACATTTCACAGATTGAAATTACAGATCGGAGCACGTCGTGTATTGCTTACAGGAATGCAAAAAATATCAACGGGCAAAGGTGCGTTTCTATTAGTTAACGTATTTGTTGCAACAGCAATTTCAGGAACTGAAAGAACATGTTGTGATTTAAAAATATAAGCTAATGGATCACATTCGCTTATGATTCCTCATATTCGCTTTTGAAGTCGTTCATGAGCATTTAGATAACTAAAAGCTATCTAACGAAATAAGCAATAGTCATCTAAATAGACAATAGTTTTAGATAATTGAGAGGTGAGAGAGAATATGAAGACGTGCCTCTTGTCAGATGTTACCGTCTTCAGAGTATATAGCTAGGTGATGCACATTGAAAATTCATGAAGTTAGACAAACACATGCTTTTCAGTGTTCATCTCTAATTTACATATCAGTTTAAAGAGTTATAGCTGAAAGAATGAACTTAAATTTTAGGTCTGTCTTCTAAAGTCTTTTCATACAATAATATATATAGACTATGCCCAGGAAGCCCAAAATTGACAAAACATTTTCATTTGTGACTCTTACCTGGGCCGAAAAACAAGGCACACTTTTCGTTGAAATTCCAATAATCCATTATGTATGTTTGACCTGCATCATTTAGGAGAGGAACCGTGTGTCTTGCAAGTTACTGAAGTCAGCACAACAAACAGGCGAATTGACGCATTGGTTTTTTGCAAGCAATGAATATGTAAACGGGTGGAGCAGTTAAAAACACAGGCAATCCTGTTTAAATTTTAATTCACTGTTTGGTATGTTAGATAATTGAAATCGATAAACATTGAGCTCGCAGAAAATTGCCTCAATTGAACTTTGCATGCAAGCATCATGACTGCTTTGTCGTACCTGCAGTGCACTTGATTTCACAAGTACTTTCCAGTGCCGCTTAGCCGAGCAGTGTTACACTGCTAACTGCAATTACCACAGTGGTAGCACTATTTTGTTGACACAGGGTATGGGAGGGAGCCAGTACAGCATGGTTTCGCGAGCTTTTCAATGGCATTTAGCCCTACGGTGTTACAGTCCAAACTGCCATTTTAGCAGTGTTAGTTGTCATTCAATGAGGCAAGGTATGAGAACCAGGTAGTGCACCTTGGTTTCACGAGCACTTTTCAGTGCCGTTTTGCCAAGCACTGTTATACTGCTAACTGCCATGCTTGCCCGTGTTAGCAGTGTCTTATTGACACACACTATGAGAGCGAGCTTGCGCACAATGTTTTCACTGACACTTTTAATTTCGTTTAACCGAGTAGTTTTACACTGATAACTGCCATTATAAGCAGTGTTATCAGTGTTTCAATTGCACAAGGTGTGGGGGCGAGATAGTTTGTTTGCCACATTTAAAAGTTTCAGCGCAGAAATCGGACAGAGTGGACCGTGTCGATTCCTGTCCACTGTGTCTCATTTTTGCACTTAACATATTACGGTAACAGTTACCAGTGTTGCATTCATCATTCACAATCGAACGGCGATCCACTTCAAGGGAGATTTTCCGAGAGCTTATAGTACTCCGGCGTCTGCATACAATTCGAATGTACCGCGATCGCAAATAGTCAATGCTCCAGCGCTCAAGAGTCCTATAAAGACATAAAGAGGTGGTAAGGGCTAGCTATACATTATGTAAGAATGTTATGCATGCCGACACTTTTTAAATGCGAAGCATTTTGTAGCGAAACTCGGGCACTTTGGCCATTTCTATCTACGTGTCTATCTATCTAACCACCTACGTCTGGGCGCTCTCCTGGTCGTCTCCATAACTTGTAATATACAAAATTGGCATAGCAGGGGATCAGTGTATGACGAACACGATTCACTGGTCGTGGCATGAATAACGCAAAATACCTGTCGCGTACGTCACGAAACCCTTTCTCTCAGTTACGCGTGGCACATACCCGTAAAGCAGAGTTAATCTAATGCGGGTAGTGCCACAGGTGATAGTGTCTCAACCAACACAGTAACCGCGAACACACACATTGGCACGCGTGGAATGGAATAATAATAATAATTGTTCGGGTTTTATGCCTGAAAACCATGATATGATATGAGAGACGCCGTAGCAAAGGGCTCCGGAAATTTTGACCTTCGGGTATTCCTTAACGTGCAGCGCGATCGCACAGAACACGGGCATCTAGCATTTTGCCTCCATCGAAATGCGACCGCCGCTGCCGGGATCGAACTAGCGACCTTCGGGTCAGCAGCCGAGCACCTTAACCGCTACACCACCGCGGCGGACGCGCGGAAAGTGAGGAAACTGAAAACAGAACACCTCTGGAAGGCGTTCAACTACTGTCCACTCGTCCACGTGGTCCGCAACATGGACCATGTGGATTACGCAAAAACCGGCGTCAATGCTTCCTCCAATAAATCTGCTGAGAGAACCAGGCCTCTCATCATTACCAGTTCTACATTGATTTATCGAGACCCAACAACGATTGGTCCTTATGCTGCGTGAAAGACAGATTGGATGTGGAGCGGGCATCAAAAGACCTCGCTGCCACGTCCACGACAGGAGACATGATAGATCATTTCATCGTAAGAGGCATCCAGGATTTCCACTATACCTCGCACTTCACTACACTTAGACTCCAAATAGCCGCGATCACGAATAGATCTGATTAACAAGTCCAGTCTAGCTGCTGGTGCTCACTGATCACCGTGATGATGATCTTGTACAACAACTGTAAAGGACCCCTTCTACATATACACATGAGTTCGTGAAACGTGCGTGCGTGCGTTCTTCGTCATAACGGACAAGTATAACCATAACAACTGTAACTGTGACTCTATAACATACGCGCAGTGCTCCTGCGTGTGCCAGTCTGATGTGTATATATCTAGGGAAACTTTCCAGAGTGAGCTTAGTTGCGAGTAACGCCTGTCCTGTGCATCTGTGTTCCTTCTTTGTCCTGTTCAGATTCGCACTATGCAGAATTGAATATAAGCGCTATATATCAGCTTACCGCTTCTGGTGTTGGTAACACCCACGTTGCTGTTGCCATCGTCACGCAAATGTGAACAACTGGTTATATAATAGATATGCGACTCTTCAACATATGAGTGTGCATATACCACTTCGATATTTCTGTAGCGTCAATCAGTACCGTTTAGCTCAATGTGATAAATTACGCCACAGACACCATCCTACGCATGCTTCGCATAACATCGTTTCCCACGGTACGTGGGATCTGCCAATTTTTTTTTTACATGCTTAAGCCCACGCCTCCCGTCACTCAGGCATATGTCGAGCTCTAGGAAGTATCTTGCCACGCGCCATGCCGTTCTTCGCAGGTGCCACCGTCGAGCGACAGCTGTCGCGTCATATAGATAGGCTAGAGCGGATTGCGAATAACTTCCGATGGTCCTATCGTATCAGGCAGTGCAATATTGGATTATAGGTGTGCGCATGTTGTGTGTTCTTTTCTCAGCGCTTAAATAACTGGCAGCACGTAGGCTGTGGGTTGTTCTTTGGTGGAACGGGAGCTGTGCATGGGCACGCCGTTCTGGTTCCGTTAGTTTTCTATTTGTGTTACCTATGTAAGAGGCACAAATCCGCCTCCTTATTATTAAAGCTTGTCTGCCACACCCTCGTCTTCTGTGGATTCCAATGACGACGAAGCCCGTGACATTTGGTGGAGGTGCTGGGTATGTCCAGTAACCCATCGTGCAGCCGTTACACCAGTCGTCACTAAGCAAAGCAAGACGACCCGAGAGGACGCGGCCGACAGCTAGGACTTCCCCCTGAGCACGACCTCCTTCCAAAAAAAAAAAAAAAAAACACCCGCCACAAAAGAAGCCAGGTCTGTCAAGATGACTGAAGCACAGTTGCCAACATCCGTCGTACTGCAGCAACCCCGTGAACCCCCTAAATTTCGCGGAACGCCGTGTGACCACCCCGAACTGGCTGGAACAGTTCGAGCGCGTGGCGACCATCACCAAGTAAAATGAGGAAGCGATGTTGGAGCGGGTCTACTTTCGCGCGTGCCTGGTTCATCAACCAAGAGTCCGTGCTTTGGTCGCGAGAGAATTTCAAAGCAGCCTTCTTCGGACGTTTTCAAGTGTTGCTCGCAAGCAATGGGCGGAAAGGCATCTGCATTCCAATCTCCAGCTCCCTAACTAGTGTCGCTGTCTTCGTCGAAGAAATGAAGCATTTTTTTGGTCGAGCAGATCCAGAAATGCCAAATGAAAAGAAGCTCAGATTCATTATCAGAGGAGTGAGGGAAGAACTTTTTGCTTGCCAAATGCGTAATCCACCGCAAAACGTCTCCATATTTGTAACGGAAGCTGCCGCAATGAAAATGATTCTCGATGTACGGCGGAGACAGTATGGACACCCTGCTCTCGTAGGCGGTACGTCGCCGGCCGAGCTTAATGCCGTAACCGTCAGCAACATTCGGGACACCATAAAGGATGTTGTGCAAGAGGAACTGCGGAAGATGTTCCCGAGTTCTTGTCCTCAAGTCGCGACGTTAAGCGATGTCGTCAGACAAGAAGTTCAGCAGGCGCTGGGGACCGGACCATTAGTCCAACCAAGCCAGGAACCTGAGTGGGCTCCACGAGAACCGCAAATTATGCCGTACGCCGCTGCCGCACGCAACCCGGGTGCCCCACCCAACCGACGCATGCGCCACCGCCACGCCCACAACCAAACGGCTACCGACCTCCTGCCGAAAGAGCTGCCCAAAGAAAAGCTCACGTGTGGAGGACGGGCGACCATCGCCCGAAGTGTTTCCACTGTGGTGAACCTGGCCACTCATACAGTAACTGTTTTTATAGGAACCTCGGAATACGTGGATTTGCCGTCGGCGCTTCACGTCTGCAACCTGGTCAAATGCCAGCTGAGATTGAAGACTATTTACAACGGCAAAATTCACCAGCGGGCAGCTACAGGTCACCATCGCCTCCGTCTCGTCATTACCCTTCACCACACTGTCACTGATCCCGTTAATCGGAATGGCTATCGCCGGGCGGATTCTAAGGGCTGGCGTCACGACCCTCCGAAAACGCACCACGAAAGCGCGGACAATTTAGAGTTGGTCCTTTGATGCGCCGCGAACGCCGGTTGTGGTCCAAAGACCGAGTCAGAGCGGAGAGTCGACAACACAAAAGAAAACGTAACATATTCTCAGTTAAGGCAATACAAATAATACAAACACATGCACACTCGTCTCGTACCAGTTACAGCTTTACAATATAATTCAGATGGTGTTTGCACAACGGGACCTAAACAAACAGATCACACGCTACAAATGCAATCGCATGCATTACAACTATTCAAAGACAGAGTCCCGAACGTACAACGGCGTATCCAGTCCACAATTCTTGGACGGTAATCGAATGCTTCTCTTCTAGGAAACACTCCCGCCAGCTCCAGCGTTGATCGTCGTAGATCAACCGTCGTCGTGACTTGTCACGGCTCACACGGCGTCGTCATCCGATTCTTCCCGATCGACGATCGACTGACCGCACACCATCATAAACACGTCTTCTTGGGCTAACGGAGGATGCGGCGCGCCGGCGTCTTTTGCTGCTTGTTTTTTTCGTCGTTCGCGCTTCTTGGGCGCGCCACTCGCGCCGTTCTGTCGCGCAGCCGTTTGAAAGCGGCCGCGCGCGTGCTTTATAAGCGCTAATTCGTGACACTGCCCCTGAATTCAAGAATATTATCACATAATATTCAAACAACACAAATGAGCGCGCACATACACACAACTAGAAATGTCCCACATATAGAGTCCATAACTCAGTCTTCACACAATGCGCGTCACATTCACAATAGAAATATCAACACAATTCACAGGGCATTTCAATGTCACGACATATGAAAGATAAACTCAAGTACATTAGTACAACACAGCAACATACATTTCATATAAACAATTCGAACGCACAAAGCAAAGCTCTTCATTTACAACGCTTATATAATTATATCAATACCATTGTACACATAAGGTTGCGCAAACGACACTTGGGCTCACTAGCCATACACACTGTGCACGCGTAATAATAATAATAGAACATATTAAAAACAGTTCAAACACATTCAAACTCAAAGACACTACCCAAGCCCCTATCTTGTGTGCATCGTGTCGCGCTTGCGCCCTTTCTTTCGGTGTCGCTCGCTCTCTTTTTGTTTCTCTTCTTTTTCTTGCGAACCGTTCCATTTGATGGTGCCGGAGGGGGCGTCTCTGCCGCCGTCGACACGTTCGACGCTTGCAAGGCGTGGTCGCGTTCGTTAGAACGTTCGCGGTGCTTCGCCAACCTTTGCGCGTCGTGGTGTTTTGCTTGGACGACCACCTTCGTCATCTTTTGAACCGCAGATGATGGTGGCCGCTCAGTTGCAATGTCACCTGCTCGGCGCGTCTTCATTGGCGTTACAGCGACCGTTGGTGCTCCATTGTTGCCATTCTCTGACACCTTGGCTTCAATTGGAGCTCGGGCGACATCTTTCCTGGGATTCTCTTCCGCGGTTCCTTTCTGTCGCGGTTCCTGAACTGACGAGGGCTCCATCTTCGGGTCTTCTCCGAAATGTTCAGGATCGTAAGGCCCCCGCGCTCCGGCGATGTTTCCCACAATTAGGTCGAACAGGGGGTTATCCATGCACAGGGCAGTAACTCTCCCGCTGAAGTAAGGGGTCTCAACCTCAATCTTAGCTTCAGGAATGGCAATCGCCGGGCGGATGCTAAGGGCTGGCGTCACGACCCTCCGAAAACGCACCACGAAAGCGCGGACAATTTAGAGTTGTTCCTTTGATGCGCCAGCGAAGGCCGGTTGTGGTCCAAAGACCGAGTCAGAGCCGAGAGTCGACAACACAAAAGAAAACGAAACATATTCTCAGTTAAGGCAATACAAATAATACAAACACATGCACACTCGGCTCGTACCAGTTACAGCTTCACAATATAATTCAGATGGTGTTTGCACAACGGGACCTAAACAAACAGATCACACGCTACAAATGCAATCGCATGCATTACAACTATTCAAAGACAGTTAAAGTCCCGAACGTACAACGGCGCATCCAGTCCACAATTCTTGGACGGTAATCGAATGCTTCTCTTCTAGGAAACACTCCCGCCAGCTCCAGCGTTGATCGTCGTAGCTCAACCGTCGTCGTGACTTGTCACGGCTCACACGGCGTCGTCATCCGATTCTTCCCGATCGACGATCGACTGACCGCACCCCATCATAAACACGTCTTCTTGGGCTAACGAAGCCACACTTAGCGTAACTTCCTCATCTCCGGGCCGACTGACTCGCTCACTCCTTCAATGACTTCTCGACTGCCTGTCTGGTCGTCGTCGCACGCTTTTATGCCTTCTCCCCCGGTTTCTAGAAGCGTCGGGAGAGTTCTTCGGCGTGCAGCACAGCTGAGGCTAGAGAAAGGCCGAGAGCTTTCTCGTAGGTTCGAATCGCGGCGGCATCGCTCGGGGATGCGTCCCCCTTCCCTCTAGAAGCATCCAGAATTTGCCGGGCGTTTGATCGCGTCGTCTGCGTCTGGCTCGAGTGGGTGAGGAGGATGCGGCGCGCCGGCGTTTTTTGCTGCTTGTTTTTTCGTCGTTCGCGCTTCTTGGGCGCACGACTCGCGCCGTTCTGTCGCGCAACCGTTTGAAAGTGGCCGCGCGCGTGCTTTATTAAGCGCTAATTTGTGACACACACCCTGCCAACATAGGCGCATCAGGGAGAAGGTCCCCTAGCCCTCATTTGGGAAATTGAAGACGGGTTTCTCTAAGCCAGAGTCCAAATATTCCACCACCGAAAAGGAATGCCTGGCAATCGTGTGGCCAACTTCTAAATTCCGCCCATATTTCAACGCCCCACCTTTTACCGTCGTTACCGACTACCATGCTTTATGCTGGCTTGCGGACCTAAATGATCCATCTGGACGTCTCGTAAGGCGGAGCTTGAGGCTCCAGGAATTTGACATATCAGTAGTGCATGAGAACGGGAAGAAAGAACTCCGACGCAGACTGTTCCTCTCGAGCCCCGGTGGAGCAAACACCGCCGTGTGCAGACATGACGCCGGTTTTCTGGGCATGATCACCGCTTCCGACTTAGCCGCTCAACAACGGGCCGACCCTGAATTGAACTGTCTCATTGAACATCCTGAAGACTAATGTATGGAGATAGCGCAAACTTTGAGGCGTGCCCTTCACAAATTCTGCTTAAAAGCCGGTGTCCTTGTAAAGAAATTCGACTCTAGGAAGAGCACCTACCTTCTCCCCGTGCCGTCGTCATTGCGTCAGGAAATCTTGCAGGCGTCACATGACGAACCAACCTCCGGCATCTTGGATGTACACCAATGCTTGCGCGGATGCGTGAGCGTTACTACTGGCCGCGCATTCTAGAAGTCAAGCATTACGTACGGACGTGCCGAGAGTGTCAACGCCGCAAGAGACCGCCAACAAAACCCGCCGGACTGCTCCAGCCACTTCGACCCTCAACAAGGCCCTTCGATCAAATCGGAATGTACTCCTTTCTGGGACCCTTCCCGACGTCTACCGCAGGAAACAAGTGGATCATTGTGGCAAGACATTACCTGACTCGCTACGCTGAAACCCGCGCCCTTGCTCGAGCCACCGCTGAAGGGGCCTCCAGATTCTTCGTTCACCAACTTGTCCTACGCCATGATGCATTTCAGGTCGTTATCACTGACAGGGGGACAGCCTTCTGCTACGAACTGATGCAAGCCATTTTGCGGTACAACCACACCACCCATCGCCGAACTACCGCATACCATCCGCAAACTAACGGCGTAACAGAACTGCTCAACAAGGCCCTGGCGGACATGATGCCGATGTACGTCGATGTTGAACACAAAACAAGATATGAAGTGCTCCCATATGTCACCTTCGCATATAATACGGCCGTCCAGGAGGCAACCGGGCTGACATCATTCGCTCTTGTTTACGGACGGGCAGCGACGACTCTGGACGCAATGTTGCCGCATGTAAGCTAAGGCGACCCGAACCCGGACGTAGCAGTATAAAGACGCTCGGCAGCTGCCTCGACTGCGAACGGCAACCAAGCAAGCGACAGATGCCCGGCCCTGCAACCTGCGACACCGCCAACAGGAATACACAGCCGGCGAACAAGTTTGGCTATTGCCACCAGTTCTCCCATGAGGCCTCAGTGGGAAGCTGAGGCCTCGTGGGCGGACTGCTGTGACTGGTGACAGGAAGGTCGCGGGATCGAATCACGGAACTTCCAGCCAAATAAAGGTGCTTGGCATCAGGTAGAATTTCAAGGAAGACAGACTGTAGCTACCATCGTTTGAAATAAAAGACATCGATACAAGCGGTACATTCACGAAGAGGCAAATGTTACAGCTCACAGCACGAATATACGATCCACTGGGAGTCTTCACTTTATTCACGGTAACAGCCAAGCGAGAACTACAAAACATGCGGAGTAAAGGAACGTCTTGGGATGACTCACAGCGAGATGACGAAACGGAGTTGTGGAGGAAATGGATTCAAGAGCAGGAATTCATTCAAGAGTTCAGTGTACCAAGATGGCTTGATGTGAAACAGAGGAGGAAACCTATTCACACGGAACTTCATTTCTTTTCCGATGCAAGCCCATATGCATAGGGAACAACAGCCTACTTAATAAATGAATACGAGAATGAAAAAGAGGCTGATATACTCATTGCAAAAGGACGAATAGCGCCAATGAAACAAATGTCGTTGCCGCGACTCGAGCTAATGGCTGCATTGCTGTCGGCACGTCTCTCGGAATACATCAGAAGTGCCTTTGTAAGGAATATAGACGATACAAGATATTGGACGGAATAGACCATTGTTCTTAGTTGGTTACATGGACAGAAAAAAGAAGACATCTTTGTAGAAAATAGGGTGAAGGAGATAAAAGAGAAAACAAAGCTGTCAGAGTGGAAATACATTGCAAGTGAAGAGAACCACGCTGACCTCATGACCAGAGGTGTGAGCCAAAGAGTTTGATACAGTCGGAACTACGGTGGCATGGTCCAAAGTGGCTTGTTACGGAAAACAGGACACATTGAAGACGGAGACGGAAGAAAAGATCACAGCATATCCACGGGGTGAATGATGATGAGTCGGGCGAAGGTCCGGAGGGAATCATTGGTAAACCGTGAAATTCTTCCGTTAAATTCGCCCAGTACATCATATAAAGAGTGTGAAACACCGCGGCGAGGTTATCGAACAAAATTTGATCACACACGTCGCAACTGTGGCCAACCGAATGAGCGATAAATTTCCGCTCGAACCGCGCGTCGGCTCCTTGAATGTGAGACCGCTGGCGCCGTTTGGTCGCCGCTTCCCGCGCACGAGCACCATCAAGGTCTGCCAGGCGCCGCGCTCGGCTCGCCGCCGCTTCTCGGGCTCGCCTTTCGGGGTCCGATGCTCGGAGTGCAGGTTGCGCCGCGGCGTCATTGGCGCGCACAGTCACGGGATCCGCCAGGCGCCGCGCTAGCTTCGCCGCCGCTTCTCGGGCTCGCACCGCGGGATCCTGGCGACGAGCACTAGCCGCCGCGGCCCTCTGCGCCCGCCGCTCCGCTTCGTCCATGCCCCACCAACGATGCGACACGTACGGCGACGATCCAGGAGACAGAGAGGCACTCGTTCCCCGCGCACCCAGGCACTGCCCGCGCAGCAGCCGATATGAGAGTACCGGCACTTCCACCGCCATCTAGTGGCGATTCACACAAGCGCACTATTGCACACACTTCTATTGGGCCAACACAGATTGTTCAGCGCCATCTAGAATATCATCAGTCAACTACAGTTTGTATGTACTTCTATGAGACAGCGCCATCTATTATACTGTTCGGGAGATACTACCGGCTGCCGGTTACGCCTGACATGGGACAAGGTTTGACTAAGAGGAGCTACGCCCCTAAAATGTCGAAAGTAGTGAATGCTATGCGACTAACACATGCATGCCAATTCCGGCAGTGATCGACGCGGAGAAGCATGGAAGTACATACGATTGTTCAAGGTAACAGCTTGGGTTCTGGGATAAATACAGATTATAAGAAAGAAGAAACGGATAATTAGAGATCTGAGCTTTGAGGAACTGAACAATGCAGAGTCAACGACAAATACGGTAACATAACAAGGATGTTTCTTTATGGCAGGGAAGTCTTCGAAGATGATCAAGGGCTGTTAAGAGACAAGGGTGAGATGTCTCAAAGCGGATTCACCTACAACGAAAAACATCCAATTGTGCTACCAAAGTGGACGGCCCGTACGAAGCTGCTAGTACGACATGTTCATCAACTCGCGTTGCACGGAGGAGTAAGCGCAACGCTTTCGCAGCTTAGAACCAAATATTGGATAATCCAAGGAAGGCAGCTGGTGAAGAATGTAATTCACGGATGTTAAAAGTGTCAACGATTTGACGCCAAACCGATGCAGCAAGAAACAGCACCCCTTAATGCCGACATAGTCAACGAGCGACAACCATATGAAGTGACTGGTGTGGATTTTGCCGGCCCGATGCTTATAAAGGACGCAGTGAAAGGCACGAGAAAACTGTACATCACAGTATTCGTGTGCGCAACAACGAGAGCTGTACATCTCGAGCTTTTGGACAACTTTAAAACAGACGCATTTCTACATGCATTCAGAATATTTACAGCGACAAGAGGCATATGTCGCATAATACACAGTGACAACGCAAGGACGTTCAAGAAGGCCAACAGAGAAATCAATAGAATGCTAAAAGAATTAGAAGAAGTATCTGCAAGAGTTGGCCAAGGAGATCAAATAAAGTGGAAGTATATCGCCGAACAAGCACCTTGGTGGGGAGGCTTCTATGAAAGGATAATACGAAGCATGAAATCATCAATGAGGAAAGTCATCGGAAAGAGACTGCTAACCAGAGAAGAGATGGAAACAAACACCGCTGAAGTTGAAGCAGTGTTTATTAACAGACCATTGACTTATGTATACAGCGAACCGCATGAGCCGCTACCTTTTGTGCCGGCTGACATAATAGGTGGAAAATACAGGCTTCCAGGCAATAACGAAGATCAACACAAAGCCAACAGAGAAGGCATCTGGAGAAATCGACAGAAGCTCACGAACGATTGGTGGAAAAGATGGAACAGAGAATATCTGAAAGAATTGAGAGAGCAAGCTAACGCAAGTAAGCAAGCAACGAGAGTGAACCAAGGAGATATCGTACTGCTCGGTTCACGCAATCCTAAATCACTCTGGAACCTGGCTAAAGTCATGGAAGTTTATTCGGTAGTCGACGGGAAGACGCGCTCCTGTCTTTTGAAAACCAACGGAAAACTCATTTGGAGACCTATACAACATATCTACAAACTTGAAGGTTGTTTCTAGTGACGAGAACAAAACTTCATGCGGGCCGGAACCTACTGAAACTCGACGAAGGCAAGGAGAAGAAGAAGAAGACAGCGGGCACGGAAGAGCGGGCGCATTAATGAGCAAATAAAGAAAAAACGCCAGGCCTGTGCTGAAACCGCAGCACAGTCACAGCGAAAGCTGGAAGAGTGGCGTTTCTAGAGCCCCTTGTAAGCTCTCTTGGGGCTACAATACAAGTACAGTAGAAACGTACCCACTACGCCACAAATCACAATTTTTCTGAAGTTGGGAGCACCTACTAAGCCATTATTCGTCATTCTACGGAGAAGTGAGGCACCAGCTATACGTCTGTAAGACATTATGTGCACTTTGTTGATGCGACGACTGATGACGAAGGAGAATTATGGCTCAGCCCTTTGTAATGGGTCGGAAGCTTTAAACGGCCCGCCAGTTATGTAATTTGCATTGGGTGACGCCCGGTCGCTATTTCCCTCTCCCGTCATGCTGTATAACATACGTTGACGTGGAGGAGGGACGGGGTGGGGCGAAGAAATTTACTGAGACCCCGAGGAAATGGATCATGCGCTTATGGGCTTCCTTGGCAACCAATACAAGAGCACTTGCGAGGAACCCTCTACGCTCTAAATCATTGTAATTTTACTGAGACCCCGAGGAAATGGATCATGGGCTTATGGGCTTCCTTGGCAACCAATACAAGTGCACTTGCGAGGAAACCACTACGCTATAAATCATTGTAAATTTTGAAAAGTAGGCCAGCAGGCACTGTGCCATTTTTCGTCATTCTACGGAGAGCCGTGGTACCTGCTAAACGCATGTCAGGCATTATGCGCACTTTATTGATGCTGTGCCTGATGACGACGAAGAATTATGGCAGAGTACTTTGTAATGGGTTGGAAGCATTCAACAACGTACTCATTGCGCAATTCGCATTGTGTGACGCCTGGTTACAGAATTCGCGTTGTGCGACGCTTGGTGCTTATTTTACTATTCTACCACGCTATATTGCATATGCTTATGTGGTTCCTTCCCGACATGAAGCCTGTATAAGGACCTTTTTGCAAAGCAGTTTCAAGCACCGGCATGGCTCAGAGGTTGAATACTGGGCTTCCACGCAGATGACCCAGGGTCGAACCTCGTTTCATCCTGGAATTTGTTTCTTATTTCGTTTTTTTTCTTATTTCGAGCGAAACTGGTTACGGACACCGGCGGCGGCGGCGGCGGGCTACTACGACGCTAAAAACGGCCGGTGAAATGATTTCATAACAGCTTTCGCTGTAAAAGAAGAACCTTGTTTATCGTTCGCATCGAACGCAGTTTGTCTTGATCGTCTCGTCTCGTTTCTGCGACACCTTGATTTCGCGGAGCTCAGAAAAAAATGAAAGGGAGTGAGAAGAACACAGGCTTTTCTTAAGGATGTTGATGAATGTGCACGAATGGTGGCATGTAAGACAGGAAAAGAAGACAGTAACACTGTCATATCGCTGCTCAACCGCGAAATGTTCAAAGACGTTAAAGTCACCATAGGTGACAATTGCCCTGTTTTCAGAAGCGAACATGTGAAGAAATGGGCTGAACAACGAAATATAGAACTACGTTTCGCAGCTCCATATCACCCTCAAGCTAACGGCATGGCTGAAAGAGCCATAAAACACATTAAGTAGTTCATATCACTTCATCCAGATTTACCAGGGGATTGGAAGCTGCTGTACTCCCGAAGCTGTTGTACGTCATAATTATCATTCTCACACAGCTGCTTTGAGATGTAGTCCGCACTACGCTTACCATGAGAAGTCAGACTGGGATCCAGCTGATCATCTCTGCCTCACAGATCTGTAAATTCTTCAAAAACACAAGAAATCCTCAGAATAAAATGAGAAGTACAAGGAGACCATGAAAAGGAACTATGACCGTGTTAACTCCGCAAGGACCCATAACATAAACGTGGGAGATTTCGACCTGGTCCAAAGAGGATTGCAAAGCTGAAAAGCCCCTTTCACCGTGCCGCATGCTGTAGTGAAGACCGCCCACCAACAGAGAGACCTGAAGTCCATTTGGTACAGCGGACACCACAATACGACTGAAATGGCGTCTGTCAAAACATGGTGCATTATCAATCCAGGATGGTTGACTTTAATGAGGGAGGCCTGTGCAAAGATCAGAGGAAGAAGAGAAATACTTTCCGAAAAGCGGAGAACAAGACGGAGAGGAAGAAGAAATCTCATTCGCGAAGAACATTTACGATTGTGAAATAAAAGGAATGTGCAAGCAATAAACGCGCCTCACAATACGCTTAAGGCACGTAAGCTACGCTTTCTGTAACCACATACGGCAAATCGGCGAGGCTTTCACGCTGGGCCTCCAAAACACGTCGCCACTATGGCAGAAAGCGCGCAATACTAAATACTAGTCTACCGCGCTTGGAGGCAAGTATACACACCTCTATTTTATTTTACAAAGGCCCAGTATTAAGGCGTAACTCAGGGTACATATGCGCACGCGCCCGAAACCAGGGCTGCGCAGTATCGCCATACAAGAGTATCGCGGTTGTATTTTAGAGATAGTATTGAGTATCGCCAGGCCTGCGCGGAAACCGCAGCACAGTCACAGCGAAAGCTCGAAGAGCGGCGTTTCTAGAGCCGTTAAGTTCTCTTGGAGCTACAAGTACACTAGAAAGGTACCCACTACGCCATAAATCACAATTTTTGTGATCTTGGAATGCACCTACTAAGCCATTATTCGTCATTCTGCGGAGAAGCGAGGCACCAGCTACACGTCTGTAAGGCATTATGTGCACTTTGTTGACGCGACGACTGATGACGATGAAGAATTATGGCTCAGCCCTTTGTAATGGGTTGGAATCTTTAAACGGCCCACCAGTTATGTAATTAAAGACGATAGCCTTTCTTGGGGAACTTAAACGCACAAATTTTGGTCTGTCTTTCTGTCTGTCTGTCTTTCTGTTTGTCGGCACGTCCCTCGATTCAGCCACTCGGCCAAAGTTGAACCACTTGCCCAAGGGCCAGCCGTCTTGAACTGGTACGGCTGTTCATACTTGTGAACGTTGTCGATCAAAAAGTAAATATCATGCATATCTGAGGTGCAACATCACTAGGTAAGTATTAGGTGGCGTGTTCCTTTAATAAAAAATGCATACATACGTAATTTTAAGGACCCTAGTTTCTTAAGCTGCGCTGAAAATGCATAAGAATGGAAGCTTGAGCGAGTTGGTATGCGTTCATCTTTGTTGAAACAGCGCTCACTAGACGACGACGAAGTAAAAGAAGGCACAGGACAGGCGCTGCCTGTCCTGTGCCTTCTTTTACTTCATCGTCGTCTAGTGAGCGCTGTTTCAACAAAGCTGAAAATGCGACTGCGCTGAAATTTGCCTTCCTCCGTGCCCTTCGCACGAGCTCATTGTTGTGTTTCGGTTTCGGTTCTGTATTGCACTGTACGAATGCCATGGGTTGGTGTCGAAAAACTTTAGTTTTGAGAAGGCCAAGAAGGTGAAAAAAAATATTTAAAAATGAAAAAGCAGCGTTGTGGGCGGCCTTCAGGCTGCCGGTTGTGGGCGCCGCTCTGGCGTTCCTGTTTTACCCAGGCGACGTGTAAATAAAAGAGTGTGTGGAGAGTACTCGTTGAGTGCGGACGTTTCTCTGCAAAGGTCTTCGCCTGCTGCTGCGCCGGGACTACCAGCACGCAACACAGCACTCATGTTTCCCGACGTATTGCCAGATGGCGTCCATATCTCACACAGCGCCTCTTCTATCGTCTTTACACGACATTTGCAGCGAAGCACGCAGATACGCGGCCAATTTTTGCATTGGGTGACGCCCGTTCGCTATTTCCCTCTCTCGGCATGCTGTATAACATACGTTGACGTGGGAGAGAGACGGGGGGCGGCGAAGAACTTTACTGAGACCCGGAGGAAATGGATCATGCGCCTATGGGCTTCCTTGACAACTAATACAAGTGCACTTGCGAGGAACCCACTACGCTATAAATCATTGTAATTTTACTCAGACCCCGAGGAAGTGGCGCGTTCCGAGGGACCGAAATAAAGTTTATTCAACCATCCATCCATCCCGAGGAAGTGGATCATGCGCTTATGGGCTTCCTTGGCAACCAATACAAGTGCACTTGCGAGGAAACCACTACGCTATAAATCATTGTAAATTTTGAAAAGTAGGCCAGCAGGCACTGTGCCATTTTTCGTCATTCTACGGAGAGCCGTGGTACCCGCTAAACGCATGTAAGACATTATGCGCACTTTTTGATGCTGCGCCTGATGACGATGAAGAATTATGGCAGAGCCCTTTATAATGGGTTGGACGCATTCAAGAACCTACTCGTTGCGCAGTTCGCATTGTGTGACGCCTGGTTACAGAATTCGCGTTGCGCGACGCTTGGTGCTTATTTTACTCTTCTACCACGCTATATTGCATATGCTAATGTGGTTCCTTCCCGACATGAAGCCTGTATAGGATCTTTTTGCAAAGCCGTTTCAAGCACCGGCATGGCTCAGAGGTTGAATACTGGGCTCCCACGCAGAGGGCCCAGGTTCGAACCTCGTTCCATCCTGGAATTTTCTTCTTATTTCGTTTTTTTATTTCGAGCGATACTGGTTACGGACACCGGCGGCGGCGGCGGACAACTACGGCGCCAAAAACGGCCGGTGAAATGCTCTCATAATAGCTTTCGCTGTAAAATGTATTTGTAGCTCAGTAGTGAAATACTTGTACGATGTATCGGTTGTATCGCGATACTATGCAGGAAGCGGGTATCTGGTGTCCTGCATTGCATAGACACGCAAAGGCGCGCCGCCGGTTGCCGACAGCAAGGGCGGCGATGGTTTCCCCTCAAGCACAGAATGGCCCATGTGGTAAAGCGCGTGACGTCGCAGACGGCATAATCGCAGATGCAGTGTTGTCGGTCTCTGCTGACGAAAGTCGCTGTCTCTCAAGGACAGTGCAGCACGCGTAATTTTTTTTTCGGGTGGCAAGCCATTACTTTGTGACCCCCCCGCGCGGATACCACCTTGTAACAGAGGCTTTGCAATTGTTCGCGTGCGTACAGTTTTCAAAGCGGCGGTACTTCCAAAAGCAGTTCCCGTAGTCACGGCTGAAGTGACTAGAAGATGGCTCTCTTTGTCGCGCTTTAAGTCACCCCTCCAGCGTTTCAGCGTGCATTCCTAATTGATTATAATCGTGAAACGGTTTTTTATGGTACCAGGCTCCCCCGCCGCCGGAGCCGACTTCACCTGTTCCAGCTTGATGAAATTGGTGCTGATAGCGTTGGTGGCGGTGACGGTAGAGCGACTCTTTCGGCCCATGCGACGAGTGGTTGCTGTAGTTTCTGATGGGATGCTCTGAGCAGCTGTCCCTGTTTCCACGTCTGTTTAGAGAGCTGGCAAGAGCGACATGGGTGGGCTTAAACCCTCGTATCCCTTAAGAACGTGATTTTGGGACATCAGTGTTTGAACTGTGCAGTTTTGACATATTGGGCTCATTTGCGCGTAGGTAATTCTGGAGCGGAATCTCCAGCTGTCGGACGGGCGCCGACCGAGCATTTCCAAGATGGGGACCGACTTCGGCATCTGAACGATCAGAACAACCCACGTGAGGGCGGAAGTGTGTCTGTCTCTAGATGACCCGAGAAGAGATGTCGCCACGCTTCAGGGCTATCCGACTATAAAGGTGCTATTTATTCACTATAAAACAAATTTGTGCTCTTCCGCAGCCGTAGAGAGACTTTTTTTGCGAGTCTTGTGCTGAGGCCAAACCGACGCTGTCTAGAAGACAGCTTAATTGAGAAGCTGCAGAGCAAGCTTCTCAAGAAAGCATTTCTCATGTGCAAAATAAATTAATACTTTTTCTCAATTCACCGGTGTTCATTAGTGATCCAAGTAAATTGCTTAAACTAGCATAGTTCATTTTGTTGTCACCAAGTATGTCGATTTCGGTGCCCATTGCTTGTTAGTGTTGGTGTGAAATAGTGTAGGTTTTTATTACAATTCATACGTGTAATATGTCATCATTACTAATTAACCCCCCGTTCAGTAATGTCCTATTGGCGCAGAGGGTACTCTAATAAGTAAATAAATAAATGAAGTGAAACTTTAATGCACTGTAACATCATTATGCTGCACTTATAAATGTGTCTGCGGATTATGAGCATCCTTGAAATAAAAAAAGTGTTGCGGTATCTGTATTGCAATATCTGTATTCCGGTATACGTTTTTTTGTTATTACAAAAGTATCTCCGCAATATGCCTTTATTTTAAAGGCAAATATATCTCAGTATGTTTTTTTAAGCTTCCAGTCCATGTATTTTGATACTGTACTCCGGAATACTTTTCCGAGTATCTCTGCACAGCCCTGCCAGAAACCACGTGGGTTCGGATGAAACGTTTACCCATTTGCGACTGCTGCAAGAGGACGCGATGTGTAGAGCTTGCGCAAAGATAAAGTCTCTGCTTCGAAGGACTGACGCAGCGCGTTTTACCGTTCTTGCACCTTTTTCTTTAGTGTGTAGCGCCACATTTAAATCAAATTACCTGTCCTTTCGAGTAGTGCGATGTTGGGTAAAAATAATGTACTCGAATTATACATAGTCATATTCGAAGTGATAATTAGTCATGGTCTTGTTCACGCTTAGCGAGCGGTATCACTGCGCAAAAAGAACAGAGCTACTGCGCTGGTTGACCGTGAGAACCACATTTTCCGACTTCCGCGAATTCGTGATTGACAATCCTGCTCAACTGTTGACTTGTTAAGGTACTCCCAAAATCTCCTAATAAACCTCTCGCCACACCTTAAATCTGTCTTTCCTTCAGAACTCTGTTTAATGAACGGTGATTATGTGTAGTGTCAGGCCGCTAAGCTCGAAGATCAGTCTTGAACTCCCGGCCACGGCGGCCGTGTTTCTATGTGGACGAAATGGAAGAACACGTGTGTAATTCAATTTCATTCTGCATCAAATAATTTGAGATGGTCGCCATTAATCCAGAGTCAACCACCCCGGCGTGTTGCGGTTTCGGCGCTTAATAGAAAGCAATCATCATTGCTAATGGCAAATAACTGAAATTCTGAAGAGGCATTATAAAACAGTCCCATTTGCTATTGTGTACACAACAATTGTCGAGATCAATGTTGATTTTGCGCTAGAGCAACTTTCTGTACCCTGATAAGCAGTTCGGAACATAAGTAAAGGTGTATTTTAACTTAGGCGCCGAAAAAAAATGTTATTTCTAGAAGAACACTTTTCAAAATATCAAGCTATCTAAAAGGTTCCATGGATCTCGTAGCTTGGGACATCTCACAAAAACCAATGAGTCTTTAGCAGCATTTCAATACGTGAGCGCCCGTAAAGAATCCGGTATAATCACGCATTAATAGCGCAAGCGCAGGCGCGGATAGTTTCGTACATTGTGAAAGGCAATCAATCGATGTAAGCGTTCATGCACCAGTTTTGCTTACCTTTGTCTGGCTCGGTCAGCATTTTAATTGCAGGTTTGTCACTTACGTTGAGGAGCTCGGCATGTTGAGTACGCAATATCCTTCAATGACAATGGTCAAGTGTTAGGTGAGGCAATGAAAATAAATAAGCTCAATTACTCTACTAAGTTGTTTAACTGAAGCATGTCAAACAAAAGCAGAACGGTACGTTTGATAAGATTTTGTTATTGATAAGAATTGGTAAGATTTTTATTATTTGTCGGTAAGAAAAAGATATATAACCATTCGTGCTCAGGTTAGCTAACACCAAAGTAGCTTGTCGACCAATCTAATGTGGTTCATTATGTCATGTCCTTGCGGTGCATTGCGAAGTGTTTCTGTATCTTCGTGTAGCGTATTTGCTGGTGTCATCAAGTGGAGGCAAAAATTGGTACCTTGCCCGGAATCGCGTGTGTTAGAGGGCCGCTTTTAAGTGCCTAATCCCTTCCCCACCTATTCCCAAACTGCGGCCGAGCGCCTTCCTCTCCTGCGAAATAAAGGTTCAATTCATTCATTCATTCGTGGGTTTCGCGTCCTCCGCTGTAACTGAGGAATCGATTAGTCCAGCGGACGATGAGAAACCACACAAAGCGCGGCGGATGTTGAATGACAAGTGTAACGAAGAGAGTGCGAACAGGAAGTCAGAGGAACCTCAGCTGTCGAACATACAACGGAATGAAGAGGTAAATCTCCATTCACTTCGTAGAGTAAATTGGCGGCGAGGAGAGACGGAGTCGCCCCCTATCGGGCGCGCTTTGATCGCGTGCTAGGTGGGATACCACCTCCGCTCTTTTGCTGCCGGCGCTCTACAAAAACACCTCGCGGAAATTCTCCAGGACATTTATGTAAGTGCTTTCGAAACGAGATGTGCTCTTTACTGTCAAATTATTAATCTCCAACGAACAGAGAGCACAAGATAGTTTACAGTCGCTGTCTTTGCAGAAAAAGAAGTACCCGCAACACGTGGTCACCGCTGTGAAGACGCCTGAACCGGCTTCTTGCGTGAAAGGTAATCAGTTGATGATTGCAAACTATATGAACTATCTTGTTAGAGTAGACTGCCTGCAGTGCTTCTACATGTGCGAGCGTCTGCATATAGGTCCGTAATCATGATTTAACTTTCGCTACGAGGGCGTTTTTGCACTGTGCTGTGAACTTTAGACCGCAAAATATGAGAATTATTGCGTACTCTGAGAATCTTGAGGGCGAGGTCTTTCCCGCCGCGGGGCTTCCTCGGTAAGATATATTCGGACGTTGACGCTGTTTGCCCCGACTATAGCGAAAGCTTTTGTTCTATGGCTCACACGGTCTAGCGATGTCCTGCGTTGCCTTACAACCTTCTCTCCAGCAAAGCTGCGTTCAAAAGCTCCTCAGTTGTTCTCAAGTGTATCGATGAAACTCCGCAAATAGGCTTTCGAACGACCCTCGCGTACTTGGCAGGCAACGGACGCAAGCTTCGGAGCTACCTCTCAGACAATTGACAGAATTACTGAAAGTCCTGGGAGTGGTAAGGCACCTAGACAATGACATATTGTCGCTCAGCCTGGGAAGCGCTCTGTAATTTATTCAAGGACGAATACTAAGCGGTTCATGCTACAGACCATCTCGCATATACGATGCTCTAACTATGTTGGCTCCTTTCACAACAAGGATGAAGATCTGTTTCAAAAAGCTTTGGAAACAAGGTGTTGACTGGGAAGATCAGCTGCCTCTGCACGCTCTACACGAATGGAAGCGTTGGTGCAACTCTGGCGATTCTCACACTTTCGCTTACCTCGGTTGCATTTTAATTTAGCAGCAAAAAGCTTTCGACGCAAAAATGCGCATTCTTCAACCTTCGGCAGCCACATGCGCCGAGATTGGTGGCGCTCAATATGACCCGTACGACCCCCAGCGAAGGTAGGCCTAGCGCACCTGCCGAGTTCGTGTGTACATGTTATCGGCGCTTCTGGGTCTAAGAATACGCAATTCCGACATGTGAGAGTGAGTTACAGTAGAGCTTTAGTACCGGTTAACTTGAATGAACCATTTTTCTTGCGTACGGTGTCCGTACGAGATGCGATGGGCATCGTTGCGATGTGCTTTCAGCAAACGCACCCCGGCAGCCACCGCAAGCCGCCGGGCTCACGCGCCGGCACTCTGTGTCACAGATTTGTCAGTTAATACGCCTTGTTGAACTAACATGATGGTATGCCTTCTTGCGCGTTCAGTTTGGTGTTTGGCGATCGGTTATGCATATAGTTGCACCTAACGATACACCACTACAGTGACACGGCCACTGTACTGGTGTATCGTCGATTGCGCGAGAAAATGCACGTTATTCAATGTCATTCGTGGACGGCTGCTGTTTGTGTGTTATGAAGACGCGAATTTTAGTTCGTTAGAAAGGTCGGGTCTATCTTGAGTATGCGACCTGTAAAGATGAAGCCGAGCGGTGAGCTCTGTCTTGACTAGTCTTTATAGGGCAAGAGTGATGTGTTGAAGCGTGGCGTAGGTATTAGTATGCAGTCAAAAAAAGTATGTTGTAACTTGGCTAGAAGAAAAGGGGAGTATTTACCATGGGGTACCGATTGTTTACTTTGTAGGAAATCTGAGTCTATAGAACATGTATTTATAGACTGTTGGAGTGCGGTCTTCCTTTAAGATATTATGCAAAGAACCCTTAAAAAAGAATTACCGCTCACGCCACACGGTATTTGTTATTTAGCTACAGGTTAAGATACTGTGCCCTATGACATAATTATTCTCCTCGGTCTTCACGGTATTTGGAGAAACCGCATGACTGCCAGGAACTGTTACATTAATCCGAGACCGGTGAACTGAAGTGTTTCGGAACTACGTGAAGTGTTTCGGAAATTGTAATATGACGAAGAAGTGTTCGTATTGATGGATTCTCTGCTCAAAATGAGAGTTTTGTAATCTCAACCGCATGCTAATAGTGCTGCGGAGGGGGGGGGGGCAGTGTTTCCTAATGTCCGGAAATAAAGAAAAAAAATGCCAGGCCTGCGCGCAAAGCGCGGCACAGGCAGAGCGAAAGCTGAAAGAGCGGCATTTCTAGAGCCCGTTATAAACTCTCTTGGGGCTACGACGTAGCGTGAACCCTGTTCACGCTACGTCGGTGCAGGAGTTCTCTGTACTGGAACTCCATCCGAGTAGCAGAATGTTCATGGTCTATTTTACTCTGTTTTCAAGGAAAGAGTAAGTTCCGCGGCCAGCTCTCCACTACGGAGTTAAAGAACTCTGGCGAGAGTAATACAGTCGCTCTACTCTTGCAGTGCGTCCCTCTACATCTGTGAGTGAACAACATCAGCTTGAGAAGCTGACTTCAGCCAACGTTTACTGTTTATCACGGTGATGTTGCGGTAGCAGTGTTGCGGTAGTAGCTTAAGCTACACAGTACATTGTCTCTTATATCGGAAATGCTGATACAGATACTCGTTTTCAGAGACGTACCGCATAGGGACAGAAGACACCCAAAGAGTATCTGTGATACATGCATATTCGGTACTGCTCAGCACTGTTCTTGTATTACGAGAGCGAAGTTTACACCTAGAAATCATTGAGATACGCACCAAAGAGATGTTCATTCTACACCAACTAACCAGCTGAGGGTTATACGATTGTACTGCTGCTACTTAAACCATACTTAGCAGTAATATTGCGCAACCGAGAAGGTGGCTGTTGTGGTAATAAATGTAGCGCATTAATTCTGACTGCACATCAGCAAACAAAATTTGCGGATCACCTATCATTAACCCAATATCCAAATATGCCAGAGCTCAGAGCAAAATTGACCCGATGTGTTGTCGCGGCTATCGCGACACGGTTCTTAGGCCCAGCGAACACAAGGGTAGTCTAATTCACGGCGCTTTGTTGTACAGCGCAGGCAGCGCGAACAAATTAATTTTCTTTTTGCGGCCTCTAAACCACTGCTCGAGCAGCACGCTGTACTGCACACTAAATGGTGCACTGGGAGAAGTTTTGTCCATCAATAAACAATGATTAATCTATAATTATTTGACTCCAAGTGACTTACAGGCATCTACAGGGGCATGTAATCTTTTTCACACAAAATTGATTTCCATGGGCCGTTGGTTTACGAGCCTGCGTTTCATGCACTTACTTTAGCTGTCCTTCATGGTAGCTTTTGCGGAAAGTGTAACTATTTCCTGTGAGTGCAATTTTCTTCCATCCAACACACTCAATATTTCCAACAGATTTATTGCTGTACTTCAGCCAAATTGTCTGTTCTGTTTTCAGAAACTAGAAAAGAAAGAGAAAGTGCCAATTTTCCTCTCAGTTGGCGTTCAGCCATACAAAAATACAATCATGACGTGATAAAGATACACACAGCTTCTTGGTTTATACATTCGAACGTCATCAGCTTATATACCGCTTATCAGATGTCTCCAATACTTATTAATAATGGCGAGGGTTTTATGTCCCTAAACCAGGATAATATCATGAGAGACGCCGTAGTGGAGGGGTCCCCGAATTTTCACCTCCTGGCGTTCTTTAACTTGCACCTTAATCTAAGCACACGGGCCTCTAGCATTTTGCATCAATCGAAATGCGGTGGCCATGGCCGGCATACGATCCGCTCTACACAACTTAACGTAAAAATTGTAAACATAATTCAGCACATGTTCAAAAAATGTATTAACCGTACCATTATACTTAGTATTTCTTAATTTACCAAATGGCCTAATTGGTAATAATATTGACATTGTGTCTTGTTCTTCTCCTATTAGTCTATTTTTTAGAGCGGAGCTCTTTGAGCTATTCGGTGCGCCGCGTAGTGCAAACACAAACCATCACAATCAAAAATGGACGCGCGCCCTCTTCGTCCCCGTCTTCCTCTTAGTCTTCTCCTTCAACTTCTGCTTCGCTCTCAAAACACGTGCGCGAATTTCTGCGGCACGGGATGGAATTACTCTAATGGGTGAGACAACGAATGCAGAGAGAGATAAAGGAAGAGAAACAGAGAGAAAGAAATGGAAAGAGAGAAATTAAAGACGCAGTTGTTTTTTGGAAAGGAAGAACAGGTATGTATTGACTGTATGACATCTAAACATGAAGCCGAACGGGGTCTTCGATTGTGAAATAGCGGTTTTACAAAGAGTCGGCCATGTTCCCACGTGGTGAAGTGGTAGAGTATTTGGTTAGGGATCAGAACGTGGTGAGTACACTTCTTTTACTAATGTATTTATTTATGGGAGATAGGCACAAGTCCTGCCTGTATTCCTCGTACCGTGTGCCCGGGCTGTGTCCTTATGAGGCACCGCAGTTTTGAGCAGGAGTATCCAGCTCCCAGTATCCAGCGTGGAGTATCCAGCGCGATACTGTACTCATAATCCAGCATGGCACTGGACACTGGCTCCCAGTGGCGTCAGGTTTTGCAACAGAGTAGCCTTGAGTCAGCGAAGCGGTCGGGGGTGTACCACACAAGGCAGGGGACGAGGCAGAAATATGATTCAGGGAGGGGGGAAGGGGGGGGGGCTCTGATCCCACGTGGGGTCCGGGCCGGCAAGTGTGGTCGAGTGTCATTTTGTGCTCTATCCCGTGGCAGGAGAAAAATTCGGGGTGGGTGGCACGGGCCCCGTGTGCCATTTCCTGGCTACGCCACTGACACAAGGTGGTTACAGGAAGCTGTAAGCTAGTCACATGCTTGCGTAGAAAACATAGTCCTATATGCAATTGGTTAAATGTTGATAAGGTTGAGAGATTTGCGACTGTTTTTCACATACTCCGCCATAGCGATACACGGTATGTTTATTCTACTGCGCATTTATTTCGTCTGCCTTTATTTATTGTATCAATAACCGGCTGCAACTGTGGTTACAAATCAACATGACAGCAACCACGTAGACACGACCGACTGCTTCGATCCGACCTAGCGTTCGCCAATTTCCAACTGTTTTGGCAGCACTAAATAAACCGCGAAATCAACTACCGCTTTGCGTCATCTCACGATGGTAATACCGCATCAGGTGTATTTTGTATTTATTACTGATATCACCTGTTTCATCAGGCCCGCCTACCTTGTCTCAGAGGATTTGAGAGTAAATCTTAAAAGCAGTGCAAAGCAGTCGCGAATACATTGTTCTCGAAGTGGCGCAAGAGTAACATCACTGCGGAGGTGATCGGTTCGTCACTTCTGCTGGTCATACGAAGTGATGCCAAGTAATGCAGAGTGATGGTAAGTGAAGCCATGTTCTAGCCGACTCCAGCACAGTTCTCTCTCACCGTTTCAGCCGTAGCACGTCGTGGACTGCATTAAACGAATCGAGTCCAGCAGTCTCGCTTAGTAGCGCGCCGCGATTCCCCATTTGGGGGTAAGTGGCTTTCTCATCGGCAATGCGAACCTTTTCGGTCTTCCCATGTCTGCGCCTCTGGCCTCGCGCCGCCCCAACGCGCCGGCGTTATACAGAGCGAAGCACCGCATGTGCAGTTGGCCGTGACGTCACGTCTGGCGCGACCGAGTGAGTGCGCACATTGTCCAGACAGGTGGGCTGATGATATACCTGTGCATGGGTTGGCAAAGCAAGCGCACAGCTGTGCAGCCGGTTCTTAGGAAACACGTGTCACGTCGTCGTGGCATGGAGTTCTTTTTTAAATTTTGAAGTGTTAGCGATGGAATGAATAAAGCCGGCTTAAGCAGCTCCGCTGGTAATACAAGAGTGAGCGCTGACCTTACGGGTCACACAGCGGACGACGACAACGTGATAAATTCGAGGCAATGGGAACGCGCTTCGACAGCTCCAGTCATCTTGTATTTTTTTCCGGCGCTGCCATCTGCTCACTGTTACTCGCCCAAAGCGTGCGCGCAGAAGCTATGGGGATGTCATCAGATGAAGCCTCGCGGAGGAGGACATATTGGGCAGCGCTGCCCAAAGCCCCGTTTCAAGGACTCCAAGGCCATTGTTCCGGTGGCGCCATCTGAGTGGGGCTGCTATTTCCCCGACTCGGTCACGCGTTTTGCTGCGCAATACGGCGCATGATTTAGTACCGGGTGGTGGCTACCAAGGCATCCTACTGATCTGCATAAACAGAGCTGCATCGCGCTTCAAGCGTTAGGGTGTGAAGCCAGCGGAAGGCGCCGGCATTTTCCCCGTAAGCGAGCGCGCAAACACTCGACTGGTGCCAGCTTTTCCAAAGTGATTCATCGCGTTGGAATGATCTTGAGCCGCCGCAGTGCGTGTCACGCAACGTGACCACAGCGGAGAAGCGTCGCAGCTGCGGCTGCGCCCGCTCAGAGATACGGACAAGAAAACGGTGAATTCAAAGCGCGCCGCCATATTTCCGTCGCGCTTCGTAGCATCTATCGCAAGCGTGGGAATAGCGTGAATAACGTGATTTTTGGGCGAGTTTTTAGCTCATCATGAAGAAAATTTCTAAAGCGTGGAAAGAAACACGAATGCAGGAAAAGAGAGCTGACACGGACAAGCGCTTGTCCGCGCCAGCTTTCTTTTCCTGTATTCGTCCTTATTCCCGCGCTCTTGAAATTTTCTTCACGAGCACCTACGATTTAATTGTAGAATTATCAGACGCGAGGCTTCCAATCAAAGCATAACGGCCGCAATAGAAACACATTCAGCGTACAGTGGGCTTTCACGCGCACCTAGATCTAAGTACGCCAGTGTTCCCGCCTTTCACTCTCGTCGACATGCGTTGGCCGTGGCTGTAAATTGAATGCGCGCCCTCGTGCCCAGCAGCGCGACCAATTGCCTGCTAAACTACCATGGCGGGTATGAGAGGGCATACAGCCGACCTGAAACCTCTGTTGGCCGTTGGTATGTGGCTTAAGATGGCGCGCGTCGGCACCTGTGGAACTCGCTTCATGCACTCCTGTCAGGTGACGGCGAATCCTGTGACTGCTATATCAGATAAGGTGTTGGCTAATTGTGTAGGCTACTATAGTACTTGGGGATTGAGTCACAAATAATCATCAAAGTGATCTAGGGATAATCAGTGAAAAGAAGACACATTGATGATTTAGCAATGAACGGTATCCACCAATAAATCCTTAAATGATATTAAATGCTGAACTACGTGTTGAAAATGTACGTACCGTTAATAAACCGGTCCAATTAGTCTGATAATCTGCCACAAGAATCTTAGGACCACTGCCGAAGCCGCCGGCAGCGGGGCCTACAAGAAACGGCAGGATGAAGACGAACATGGTTTGTGTATCATAAAGCCTTCGGCGTCAATTGAAGCATCAACAACACACTTTGCCAGCAAGCAAGTGCATTTTGTCAATTTTTATTCAGAATCTTCCCAGAAAACTATGACATTGAGCTTGTCGAAAGAATGGCTTTAGTACTGCTGGGGGGGGGGGCGGGCATTGATTTAACCTTTTTGAAATGTTACTTTACTGAGGGCAGAGCAGAACAAATTAGTAGCGCTGCTACTGAAAATTGATTTGCCACGCTACATTCAGGCGTCACTAATGCTGACGCCTGAAAAGGCATTAGGGATGGTCAGCAGTACAGTTCAGCCTTAACTGCCCTTCGGTTTGAAGTAGAGTTGAGCAAGGAAATTTTTCAAAACCATGTTAAGGTACAAAGACACCGGTAGAGCGAATGCGCCTCCACACGCATTCCTCTGCGTATTAGGCTCACATGCCGTGCAAATTTAAAAGAAAACAAGACAAAAAAAGAACAGTATTCTTACAATTCTAACTGAGCTTGGACGTCGAAACAGATTATTCATTGTGCGTCAGGGCAGTTTAAATGTTAATCTGAAAGCGGTTACTTAAAAAAACAAAAAAATCCGCATAAAAAGCCTGCGCCGGAGGATTTGAGCTCACCACCTTCGGTTCTCTCAGCAAATACGCTACCACTGCGCCATGCCGAACCGCCGTCACCATTCCGTAAAACGACTAGTGAATAAAGTAACAGATCATTTCGTTTCATATTTGGATGTCGCATACTCACGAAAGACGTGATCTTCCTTTGTAAACTAAGCTTGTTTCTTTATAAGACAAACAAACGGCTATTGTTTACCAGATGTGCACAATCAGAGATCATGGCTTCTGTCAGAAAAAAAAGAGGCCTCGCATTTCGCGGGCGCGCACTTGATTAAACGTTTCCCAGTCGTCACGCGTAGCGCATACCCGCAAACCATGGCCCATAGTTCTATGGTGCGCAGGTATGCGACCCAGGTGAAACCCCATGTACCAAAAATGCGCATCGAAACTTTTGTAGGATGAGGATAATTGCTGGAATTTTACGTAGCAAAACCACATGAGGCACGCCGTAGGGTAGGTCACCAAGGTTTGCGCAAATTGATGTAATGCCCATTTTTCTCCATATAAATGCAACCACAGGGACCATGAATCGAGCCCGTACCGTCGAGCTCAAAAGCGTGTCAATTTGCGTCCTGACACAAGCTACTGACACAACCAACGGGCGCCGGCCAATTCCTACGCGCATCCAATTGTTTGTGGCGTTCGTGCCAAACAAAGTAAGTGTGGGGCGGAAAGCACGTGCCTGCGTGACCCAGGCGATAGCAGCTGCGCGTTACCGGCGCTGGATACAAGGAGAGGAAGAGAAGAAGAAGAGGTGTAGATCTGGAACAGAAAAAGAACTGTGATTCAGAGATGCTCGGGGCGTTCGCTTTAGCTATATCTCGTTTCTTTCTGGGGCACAAGTTCGCTCAACTTTCTTTATTACCTTAAAGTGCGTTTTTAACTGTTCTTTACAACATCAATGCAATAAACTTTTCATATATACCGATATGACACAGCTAGCTATAGCCGAGAGTTGCGCGACCCAGGAGGAATCTCCCGATGACTGCTGCTTATGGTATGCGCATATTCGCACCATAGCGTTTCGTTTCGAGAAAAGTGACATCTCTGTTCTAGCGTGAGTATAGACGTCACATCGTACTATAAAATGCCCTTAAGATGCCAGTGTAGTTTATGTGCTTGGTAAGCGCACAATATGCACACAACACGAAGTACCCGAAGGCGTCGATCCGGCACGTAGCAAATAATAGAAAGCAAAGCAAAAACGCTGAAAAAGCACCTCCTCGGCGACTTCTTTACATGAAATAAACTCTCACACTCTGTCGGTCCTGTCGCAATTGTTTAAACCTTAGTGATTTCACGGGTTTCTCACGTGTTTGCTGCTCCACGTATGTCAAAGACCAGCTGTGTGTGTCAAATTCAACAACGAATTTGTTTGGGAAAATGCTCTTTACACAAACAGGTCTTGCAATAAAGAACTACACATGTGCCAATAAGTGAAATTTACTGATTTCTCATCATTCTAACTTACCTCGCCATTTAATCGTCAGCGCTCTTCGCACAGTTCGAATACAATCCGTTGTCGGCATAGTTACCGTTGAAACCATCGCTTGTCTTTCTGCTGCTGAACGGTGATCCACCCTTTCATTTGGGGTGATTCAAACAATACTTGGTAGCCAGAGGCAGCGAATGGTATTATAGCGTGTTCAAATAGTGCCCAATGATGTCTTGGCGCTGAGATCGAATAGTGAGAGCTTTCACTACAGTTAAACAGCCTGTATAAATTATTCTTTTTTTGTAATATGCATTCATTAACTTTTGACTGCCATACACAAGTGTAAGTTAACCTTAAGTATTACGATAATAAATGAAAAAAAAATCAATAAGATCGTACCGAGGAGGTCATGCTATTGGTCTGAACAACGTATATTGCTCCTGCAGGGCTACTACCCTGACTAAATTTCTTCAAGCTTGCATAGCGATGGTCAAATGTCATTTAGCTTTTTTGTGCTGTCCAGTCATTTATCAGAACGCGTGTTCGTGGTTTCGCATATGTGGTCTGGCGATGAGCGAATTCTCGAAACGTGAGTGAATATGAGTTGCACTCTTCTGCGCTCTCAGGTTCACGCGTTACTCTCGAATGCAAAATAAGAATGGACAAGTCCTGCAGGCGCCGGTCTCTGGATTTTATTATCCAGAGGTGCCGGTCGTTTAAAGGAGGCCCTGCAACACGCTTACAAGTAAACATCGAATGGCTTCACTAAAAGAGTTTATTGTCTCATGAATAGACTAATGAATAGAGTTTATTGCCTGTGAAGTAGGAGCAGACAGACAGAGAGACAGAGAGACAGACAGACAGAGAGAGACAAAAAACTTTTCTTTCTTAACCTGCGGCTTAGACTCTCAAGAACTTACCTCTTGGCCTCCAGGAGATTCACAAGGCACACGTCCATCCTGGGGGTCTTGAGATCCGCGGATATTTCCCTAATGACCCGTTCAACGTCCCCGTTCAAGTCAAACCGCTCAAGACAGCACGGACTCTGAGCGCGAGGAGGGTGCTGTCCGAGAAGAGCAGAAGGGGACGATCCACTAGAAAGCGCTCGAGAGGGCGACACATTACAGAGTTCCAACGCTTCGCTACAATTACCCCGGGTACGAAAAGGGAGCTGACTGGCGACCTAACTGCGTGTCATTATGAGCGGGTCATGGTAGGGCTTCAGGCGCTTCACATTGACAATGTTGCGTCCTCGACGGCACATGTCAGAAGATGGTTCAATGGGTTCGATCAGGTAGTTGACCAGGGATGTGCGTTCGACGACACGGTAGGGGCCGTCGTACCTGGGCAGCAGTTTGGAAGAGGGTCCAGCTGCAGTGGTAGGGACCGAGAGGCATACGAGTGCTCCAGGGAAGAACATGGGCGCAGAAGTGGTGGTGTCACTGCGTATGCTCTTCTGCCGCTCTTGGTCATGCGTAGTAAATGTCTTGGCAAGCTCCCGACACTCCTCAGCAAGTCTGGCTGTGGCCGAAATAGGTGCACACTCAGACGGATCCGGCTTGTATAGAACGATTGTGTCGATTGTGTGCGACGGGTGCCTGCCGTACAATAAGAAAAAGGGTGAGAAACCAGTAGTGTTCTGAGGCGCGGTATTTAGGCGTAAGTGACGAAAGGCAGAATGGCATCCCAATTGCTGTGATCGGCGGTGACGTACTGTCGGCCGCATATGTTTGCGGGATGTGCGGCGCGTGGCCGAGCGACGGAAAACTGCATTGCTGCGTCACCTACCATGATGCGGCGGGTGTTGAGGTTATCGGCTGCGGCCTCCACGATTAGATCCGGCAACGCTACGTTATCTAAACCTGCCGTCGCTAATCGCCGAGGCCGATAGCCTCAACACCCGCCGCATCACGGTAGGTGACGCAGCAATGCAGTTTTCCGTCGCTCGGCCCCGCGCTGCACATCCCGCAAACTTTTGCAGCCGACAGTACATCGAGAGCATGTCGCCGAGCGTGCGGTGAACGCGTTCGGTGAGGCCATTCGTCCGCGGGTGGTAAGCAGTAGTTTTCCGGTGAACAACGTTGCACTCTTTGAGAATGACTTCGACGACTTCCGACAAGAAGACCCGACCTCGACGGCTGAGCAGCTCCCGGGGTGGACCGTGGCGCAGCATGAATCGGTGCAGCAGGAAGGAGGCAACATCGCGCGCTGTAGCCGCTGGGAGGGCGGCAGTTTCGGCGTATCACGTAAGGTGGTCAACAGCGGCGATGGCCCAGCGGTTACAAGCCGACGTTAGAGGAAGTAGTCCATACAAGTATATGCCAACGCGCCCAAACGGCCGGTCTGGGCAAAGTAGAGGTTACAGACCTGCCGGTGACAGGTGCGTTAATGTTTTGCGGCGCTGACAATCGATGCAGGAGCGAACGAACTTCTGCAGGTAGCGGTACATCCCTCGCCCAAAGTACCATTGGCGAATGCGGTAGTAGGTTTTCAATACCCAGAGTGTGCCACACTGCGGATCAGAGTGGAATGACTCGCATATGCCAGAACGCAGACTGCGGGTATTACGAGTAGCCACTGGCGGCCGTCGGCGTATTGCGTCGGTGGAGGAGGTTGACGCGAACGGCGAAATGGTGGGCTTGACGACGCACACGCGCGAGTGGATGGTGTTGCCGATGGATCAGTCAGCAAGCCATTGATAAGGCAATCCAGTGATCCTTGCGCTGTTCAGTAGCGATGGTGTGAGTGTCGATAGAAGAAACGGCATTTTGAGACACTGAGCTATGGGTATTGTCGTCAGGCGAGGGGGAGCGCGAGAGTGAGTCGGCGTCAGCATGTTGGTGTCCGTTGCGGTACAGCACGCGGATATTGTAGTCATGTAGGCGATGTGTCCAGCGGGCGGGGCGGCCTCAGGGATCCTTCAATGACGACAACGAGCATAGTGCATGATGGTCGGTGATGACATCAAATGGGCGACCATACAATAAGGTCGGAAAGTCGTAAGGGCCCAGATGATCGCCAGGCATTCCTTTTCGGTGACGGTGTAATTGGTCTCGGCTTTAGTAAGCATATGCCACGACATATTCAGGGAACGCTGGTGTGCGCTGCGCAACGACAGCGCCAAGGCTAACACCGCTAGCGTCTGTATGTTCCTCTGTAGGAGCCGTAGGGTCGTAGTGGCGTAGTGTGGGAGGCGACGTCAACAAACGACGGATCTTTGCGAAAGCGTCGTCGCACTCGGACGACCATGGAGGGGCCCGTTACTTCCGAGGAGCTTCGTCAGAGGCGATATGATAGTCGGGAAAATTCGAATGAAGCGCCGAAAGTAGGACCACAGTCCTACGACACTGCGCAGTTCTATGACGGACGTAGGTTTGGGAAACTCGGTCACGGCTCGAAGTTTGGCTGGACCGGGGAGAATTCCGTCCTTGTACAAGACGTAGCTGATGATTGTCAGCTGTCGTGCTGCAAATCGGCACTTCTCTACATTCAGTTGCAGACCGGCGTCGCTCAAACGCGTCAAAACATGCCGTAGGCGTTGAAGATGGGTGGAGAAGTCCAGAGCAAAAACGACGACGTCGTCAAGGTGGCACAAGCACGTCTGCCATTTCAGGTTGCGCAGAACACAGCTCTATACACAGGATTACACAGCCCAAACGGCATGACATTGAATTCGTGCAGGCCGTCGGGCGTGACAGAGGCGGTCTTCGGTCCAGCGTCATCAACCATAGGTACTTGCAATACCCTGAGCGCAAATCGAGAGATGAAAAGAATTCGGCGCCTTGCAGGCTGTCCATCGCGTCGTCTATTCGCGGCAGTGGATACACGTCCTTAAGAGTGATCTTGTTGACTCGTCGGTAGTCCACACAAAACCGCACAGATCCGTCCTTCTTCGCAATAAGAACGACAGGAGACGCTCAGGGGCTTAGAGGGTCGAATAACATCGCGTCGAAGCATGTCGTGGACTTGCTCGGTGATTACACGCAGCTCTGTGGGAGATACGCGATATGGACGTTGCCGCAGTGGCATGTGGGCGCCAGTGTCGATGCCGTGCGTAACGGCCGGCGTATGGCTAAGAGAAGTTTGAGTGACATCGAAAGAAGAGCGGAATTCTTCCAACAGGTCCAGAAGCTGGGAACGCTGGACCTGCGTAAGGTTGCCAGCTACGGAGGAATGAAACACGTCAGCGGTTGATGAACCAGACGTCGAAACAGGACTGAGCGTACTTGAATAGCGGCCGTGCGTGTCATCTTGTTCGTCCATAACTTGTGCGTCTTCGATGGGTTCCACGCTGCCGAGACATTCCCCTCGCACCAACGTAACACTGTACGGGGAGGCCTTGATTACAAAAATAGAGGTGCTGCCCTGAGTGACTTGAACGGTCGCGATAGGCACCAGCAAGACTTTCCTCGTGCAAGCACGGTCATATGGCGAGAGGAGTGCAACGGTGTCGGATAGACAGGCACAGTAGACTGAAACCGCCGTTGACGAGTTTGCAGGCACTTTGATGTCGTCTTTGACGAGTACCCTGCTCGCAGCCGATGGACTGTCTTCCGTCGTCACATTAGAGGATGGTGACAGCTCTATTTCGGCTGGTGCGCAATGAATGAAGGCGTCGTGGCGGCAGAGAAAATCCCATCGGGGGATGACGTCGTGAGAGCATGCAGGAATTATGATCAATTCGACGGCGTACATAGCGTCCTTAATCATGACGCCAGCTGTGCACTCCACTGTAGGGTGAATACGTTGGGCACTGGCTGTACGGAGGGAGAGCCCACAAAGTGGCGTCGTCACTTTTCGCAGTATTCGGCTAAGCTTTGCGTCCATAACGGATACGGCGGCCCAGTATCGATAAGGGCAGATGCACGAACACCGTCTACAAACACGTCTATCACGTTCGATGGGCTTCGCTGAGGGCTTTCGCAGTTCGATACCCTCGCAGCCCTTGCCCCGTGGACTGCTACGACTAGTTTTCCTGGTCGCGTGGAACCAGACGTGGCCGCATCGGGGACAGTGAGGGGCGTCGTGGTGACGTTGCACGGCGGGTAGAAGGTACTGGGCGAGACGGCGGTGACGTAGGCGGCGGTGAATCGTAATACGGGCGGCTTGACTGGCTTGGCATGGTTGAGGCGACTGGAGGCGACTGCACGCGATTGCAATATCGGGCGACGTGTCCGGCACAACCGCACGCAAAGCAGATGGGGCGGTTGTCGCAATTGCGCCATCGGTTCGCCGTGGTAGGTCTCATTCATCACCCAAGAAGTGGTGGACGGGGCGGCAGCTGATAAGACTGCATGGTGGGCTGCAGTCGTGGCCTACGAATGGCGCCGGCGTACGCAGCCGGCACACTCGCCTCGAAGGCCTGCGGTCATGCGACGACTACGGCGTATGTGGGGCAGACACAGTGATCGCTGGGGGTGGCCTGGCTACGACTTGCGCGTAATTGAGTGGCGCAAGCGCCGGAGGTGGCTGGTGGTATTCCGGCATAACCTCCGCGATTTCCTGTTGAATAGCGCGGTGTAAGGGAGGCAGCAGTGTGGTCGACGGCTGTTCAATATGCTGCGACTGAGGGGAGGCCAGTAGAGAAAACTGGCGGGCACTTTCCTCGCGCACAAATGGCTTGATCTCGGCGACCAAGGCCGAGTGATTAGCAATGGCCGAAAAGTCAACAAGATCGGCGTCGCGTGATGGAGGTCGATGGGTCAGCAACCGCTGCCGGCGCAGCTCCTCGTAGTTTTGGCAGAGCGTGATCACAGCAGCATGGTGAAGGCATATTATATATATATATATATATATATATATATATATATATATATATATATATATATATATATATATATATGTATATATATATATATACACACATATATATATATATATATATGTATCCTAATTTGTGTGATGGGTGGGACGTACATGGAAAGCATGTCGCCGAGCGTACGGTTACAGCGTTCGGTGAGGTCATTCGTCTGCGGGTGGTAAGCAGTAGTAATGCGTGAACAGTGTCGCACTCTTTGAGAATGGCTTCGACGACTTCCGACAAGAAGACACGGCCTCGATATCTGAGCAGCTCCTGGGGTGGACAGTGACGCAGCATTGATCAATGGAGCAGGAAGGAGGCCACATCGCGCGCTGTAGCCGCAGGGAGGGTGGCAGTTCGGCGCATCGCGTGAGGTGGTATGCGGCGACGATGGCCCAGTGTTACCAGCGCACGTCAGAGGAAGTGGCCCATACAAATCGATGCCAACGCGCCCAAACGCGCCCAGGTTGGTCAGGTCCTGATTCCCTTCAGGACGTGACCAACCTTGTCCGACTCTGAAATATCGTTGTCAATTTTACGACAAAGAGCCAGCATGTCCTCGATGTACAATTAAGTACGGTTCAGTGGACGTCTGAGCACGGGCTGATAGCTCTTCCTTATCGGCTGTATTAACACCCATGGGCTTTTCCTCAAAGACTCGTGCTGAGAGTCGTTCCGCGCCCTGAGTGTCGCTGCCCTGCATCGTCACCGAGTGCCCGCCAATAAACGACTTTACAATATATATATATATATATATATATATATATATGCCTATGTGGAATGGTGGGAGCAGCAGTTCTGACAAGAACAGGCTCGCAGTACCTCACTACAGACCATCAACGGTTGGATGGAGTACAATGTGTCCAATACGCAGGCATTCAGCAAGGTTTCCCGGGACAAGTGCATGAAAGTTGCCCCGTCGCTATTCCCACTGTCCGCTGACGGAATATCAATCACGAAGAAACGTACCTTGGACTTCAAAATCACGGCACCCGAAGAGTCACCTAGACCGCTTCCAGAGACATCCAGAGTAGAAGAGAATATTCCAATTCCCACATAGCCGCAGCTGGTTCCTGACGAATGTCGTGACCGTTTTCCCGGAGTTGACAATCATGGGGTTTCAACCGAAAAGAAGCACCGAGACACCATGCCAGCTACGGTGCCTCCTCGGATGCTGTTCCGGTATCCGGTCCCGCGCATGCTACATCCGCCGTTACCTGCGAGAAAAAGCCAAAGCCGGCCGCCGGAAGCACGTTTTGTGCGATTTAGCCAGGGTCGCCCCCAAGATGCATGAGCCAAGACCGCAGATGCTCCAGCCAAGTCAAAGCATCGGCGAGACCGGCCACCGCGAGCCAGCCAACACCGCGCAAGTACTACAATGGTTCTTGGCGAGCAGCATGGTGAAGGCATCGTCGTCGATGCATTCCATAACGTGGCGGAGACTCAGACATGGTTATGTCGGCCTTCTTGCACAAGTCGAGGACGTCTTTGATGTAACTCGTAAACGACTCGCCGGTGTGCTGAGCACGTTCACGTAAATGCTGTTCGGCATGCAGTTTATGAACGGCAGCTCGGCCGAACACGCTGATGATGGCGGTTTTGAAATAAGACCACGTGAGGAAATCGGTGCGTGGTTGTTGTACCACAGGCTTGCCACACCCGCGAGGTAGAAAACCAGGTTGCTCAATTTTCCTGCCTCGTCCCATTTGTTGGGTACACTCACGCGCTCGTATTCGCAATGCCCATAGACTGTCGCGCCGCCAAGCGGAATTCAGGAGCGTCCTCTCGAGGAGGGTTAGTAGACGACAAAATGGCAGCACTACGCAGTCGCTCCCTTGTTCGTCTGTGCTAACTTCAGTGTTAACGCGTTGGCAAGGAAGGAACACTACGACTTGGCATGTTCCCTGCATCAGTGAACAAACCGGGCCCTCCGTGACACGAGAAATCTGATTCGTTCTTGCGAGGCGCGAAGTTTTCGTGAAAATACAAGGCGACTCGCGCTTTCAATGCTAGCCCACAGCGTACGCATACTATCAGCTTCGCGAGGCTTTCTGTGGCCTCGTAGGTTAGTTAAATGTTATCGTCTGACATATTCAGTTGAAGCTCACCCTGTTTTACTTGTATATAGCATTGGTCAATGTTTCTTGTAGTGCATGAATCCCATAACACTGTACGCGGGAGGTCGCGCCGGCTCGCGATGTGGTCTTGTAGAACAGCGATCTCAAGTTGTCGATACATTAAAATATACCTCTATCCTTTGTCAGCAAAGCGGTGTTACTAATCGTGGGAGCGACGTTTCAATCATTCGAGGACGCGTCTGCTCGACGCCTTTCGTGGAGCGAGCGCTTTCCACGCCGTCCTTCGCCAGTGTGTTGGTTTCATAGCCAGCGCTGCGCCGCTTGTTTTTGTACGTTTCTTGATAGGTGGCAGCACACTGCAAGCAATTTGCTCGTTGACCGATCTGAGAGCGAAATGTTCTCCGCGCCCAGACGTCTCTGTAATTGTAAACGTGGTGACGCGGAGTGGTCGAAGTTGTTCGGCGTAGGAAATTCTTCAGATTGCTTTCAGCAGTGATGTTGAAAGAAACCATCTTGACGACGAGGATTTTTCACTGGACGTAGAAGACTGTGAAGGCACCGAGAGTGACAGCGACGGTGAACGATCAGCTGCTAACTCACGAGGAGCGAGTTGCACTTCACGTCCCCTCGTGCGTTAATGTTCTTTCACGCTCGTAAGTCACTTTGATTGTATTTAATGTATAATATCCTTGAGCGAGATCAAAATAAACGCATAGTTCCTCTTGTGCATTGCATGTATCAATTATTGTGGATATTATGGAGCGCCGCATGCCGCCAACACGCTCGAGCTCGACCAGAGAAGCGAAATGGTTAAGTTGGAACGTACAGTCACAGCCACAATCCACGCCTCTCGGCTAACTTCTTCGACGTTGCGAAAAGGATACGTGTGCATTCTTTTCGATATTCGCGTTTCGATCGTGCTGATCGAGCCTGCAACATGCGAGTGAAGTGGGATTGCACACGGCTAAAGTCTCAGCATGGCTCTGACACAAGCGCTACTGAATGGGAAGTTAAATGCTTGTGTTCCGTTGAAGACGTAACTCCGCGTTCCCGACTGCACAAGTAGTGACGACGGCGTATTATGTTTGCAAACCATCACCACGTTAAACGTGCGGTCTCGTGCAGCAGCGACGGCGCTACTCGCTGGCGGCCTACTACTGCGGCAAATCCGTAAGGCAGGCTCGGTACAACGTATCTATAAACGTTGGCTCGGTACATACTACCTCGGAGTGCCGTTCTGCTCATACGTCAATTTTTGTTCATGCAGTTTTCTGTAGCACGCACAGGATTTCGCAAAGCAGCGTTATGCACGGTGGCGGAGCTGAAAAATAACCTTTCACACCTCAGCAAATAATTAGGTGGCGAGTACTTAACACTTTCCATGGTTTGGGAAAGTAGTTTAGTCTCATATCCAATTCAGCACTGCTCGTTACTTCATCCGGTGAAAGTGGCACGGGCCGTACGTCCGCACGTACTATCTGTTCCTATGCTAACAAACGGGTTGACCCTCCTCCTAGCTCCATCTTGAAAAGCACGGCGCGCCACCTATAGTTCGTGGGCATTGCGAATATCGCGAGCCAGTCCTCCACGTCAGTGCCATCCGCGCCGGCGAATACAGGAGGGTCGCGGATGCGGGGGACACCAGCGCATGGTGTCGGTACAGGGGGAAGCGTTTGCTGGGCGGCGTCTTGAGGCATGGTAGAGGCCTCGATACGGGGCATCGAACGGGGACCGAAGCTGGTTGGACGGTGCAGCACTCTCCACCAAATTTTAAAGGCGTATATTGACGGCACTAAGCGACGAAGCACAGTGGCGACAGTGAAGACAGAGCGCGGACTCTGAGCTCGAGGAGCGTGCTGTCAGAGAAGAGCCGAAAGGGACGACCCACTAGAAAACGCTCGAGAGGGCGACCCATTAGACTTCCAACGCTTCGCCACAATATATATATATATATATATATTATATAATATATATATATATATATATATATATATATAGATATATATATATATATATATATATGTATATATACAGTGTTCGCGTAACTGAATTTTAAATGAACTACAGTGTTATGTGACGGGACAGTATTTCGTGTTTTGTGCATTGTTCTGTGAATGGACCTCCGTGAACTCTGCCTCGCTGCTCTTTTATGTATTTTTTTAGATGCGAAGTATCTTAAGGCGGAGCTCAATCCAGTGGTGGTGGTGGTGTGCGGCGTTACCACCCTTACTGCGCATGCGCATACCTTCTCCACACACCCCCTCTCCCCTTACCCTCTCCACTTTACCTCTCCCCTCCCCCTTTCCACTCTTCCTCTGAAACGCGGGCTAGACATGCCGAAATTCTCTCCTGCGCAACGCCGCGATGAGCTCGAGCGCATGCGCGTCCCTCCCTTTCTCTCTCCTCTCCTACGCTGCCGCCCTCTCGCCGCCTGTCGACCGCGTACCCCGCTCGCCCTGTGAGAATTAACGGCCAGGCTAGATGGAAGATACGACGCGCGTAGCGTCCCTCTTCGCGTTCCACGACGCGAGGTCGGTAGCATGCCCAACGAACGCCAACGGAACGCGATCGTGCAAGTGCTCCGGCTTCGCATCGCCTCATGGTCCCCTTTAGCGGGAGATGGTGTAATTTTTTTCATTGATGTGAGTGTCACATATCTGTTATCTGTGGAAAGGCGTAGCCGGTGCAATACAAATAACATCGCCTAAATATAAGATGGTATTAATAACAATAATGAAAATAGATTTTAGACATTTGCTTTACATCAGCACCCATTGCTTTCTAAACTTCTGGCAGGATCTGTGATTCACCTCTGCTGAAGGCGGCACAGCACGCTTTTACCTCGCCAATAAAAATATCTCCTTTCTCAGTACTCATCACTTATTAAGTGAAACTTTTAGGATGCATTCCTCATAGCCGAATTCATTCGTAGAAGCTGGTAAGTAGCTTTACCACTTACAGCATATCCTAAAGCTATAATTCGTATTTTTATGTTTCTGATGGTGCAGCGCACTTCAGTTCGTGGAAAACGCACATTTTATTTACGGAACATTTTCTGTAAAGGCTCTGGACCTGCACTTTGCGTGCCAGCGCTTTTGCCATCGTAAAATACGTAAATGATCAAGTGTTTAGTTCTTGACATGACTTTTAGAGCGACAAATATTTGGAATGCTTATTAAGGAACCTGGGAAAACAATCGTAGAAAAGGAGACGTGTGACCTTTGCCTCCCACTAGCCGATCAACAATTCCTTCACGGAGCTTCTGTTAGACCTGGAAGATACCTTGAATGGAGTTTACGAATTTGTGCGGGCAGTGTTCAGGCACCAGCCGGTCTTTGCATGAAGCTCGAGAATTCCTACGGGCAACCTTCTATCACCAGCAGGTCTCTCGACTCATGTTCAAGGATTTCTATGGGCAACGTTCCATGACCAGCAATTCATTGTATGAAGTTCGAAAATGCCTACGGTCAACTTCTAATAAAAATGCGGCGTCTGAACGCAGATCACTGCTTCGCGGGCAACATGAGCAGTCCCTTCACGACAGCCCGTTCTAACCGGTAGCCACAATGTTGGCCCCTGTGCACGTGTAGATGACACGCCTGGTTAGAGCGTACATTTACCAGCGCTAGTTTATTTATCCATCTATCATGGTTACGGCTTTACTATGGATTGCAACCCATGTAGTCCCGCGAAGACATATGCGTGCCTGAAATGGTTTGGTCGTGCATCGCCTTATCGCAACTCCATCTGGCAATCATCTTCTTTTGCATCATATACCACCACACATATATATATATATATATATATATATATATATATCCTCTTCAGACCCCGCGTGCATTAAAATCCACAGCTGTTCTCGCGGTTTTCAAAATTCGCGCCAATATTACAGTCAACATTCTTTGTGAAATCGCATTTTCTATCATGTGGTGCCATCTGGTCAGCAATTCAGGAAGCAAACTACAGTGGGAGCCACGTTTTGCCGCTTTGAAACATGGCGTCATTCTCGTCTTCGACGTTATAATCGCGGCGTCCAAGTAATTCACAAAGTGCTCAAGAATCATTGAGTCATATTTTTAATTGTTGCTTAAATGTAGTTAGGAAGGGTTTAGGAATAACTTCCGCATGTCATGTAACCTTAAGGGCAACTATTTTTGTTATCACAAGCTGCTTGCTTCAAATGTGCATTATAATGCATACTCGGTCTCATTAGGTGCTTTTTCCTGCGTATGTTTGCCAATCTCATGCGGTTGGTTACTCTATGGCATTAGGTTTTGGCGTTTCTTTCACCTAGGGATCAATGATGAAGAAATGTGTTTTGGGGGCAATAACCAGAAATGACACCTGAGACCTGTAATTTTCATACGATGAGGCTGTCTCTTGCCCGTTACCTGTTGTCGAAAGACAGGTGTGGTGCAGAATTTGACAATGAGTCACCATAGAAGCTGCTGAAAGCCATGGTGGGCCCCTGCCTCCTAAGCCAAGAAGAACGGCGCGAGCAAGCCACCTGCCAGAGCTTGGGAACTAGGGATCCTCCTCGAAGTGCCGAAATTGAGGATGTTCTCAGCGAACAAAGTTCCGGTGAATGACGTGCAACGTCTTTCTTTGCATCGCATCTGCGCGAATCTTCTCCTAGCAGTTTCACAGCAAATAAGAGTGCTTTTCGCGATCAGATGCAAAATTTTGTTATAGGCGAGTGTTGATCGTTTCCCGTGAATTAAGACCCAGCGTGCATTATAATGCACACACTGGTGTGGAAAAAACTCTTTTCCGTAGAGACGGAATTTTTTCTCGTTTAATACAGTATGTGTGTGCATTCCAAAAGTGTGTTTCGATTGCACCTGTTGGCCACAAATTTACTCGGGTCTCAGGAGGGTATATATATATATATATATAATTATATATATATATATATATATATATAATATATATATATATATATATATATATATATATATATATATATATATATATATATTGGAAACACGTTTATTGGCGAGCACTCGGCGACAGTCAGGGCGGGGACCAACTCTCAGCACGAACTGCGTTCTCTTCGGAAGGAGCCGAAGAGGGCGACCCACTAGAAGATGCTGGAGGGCGATCCACTGCAGATTTCAAAGGCTTGGATACAATTACCCCAAGCGCGAAAAGGGAGCCGACTGGCGACATAACAGCTTGTCACTACGAGCGGCTCATGGTAGGCCTTGAGGCGCTCGAGGTTAACAATGTGGCGCTCATGGCGGTGCATGTCCGAAGATGGTTCAATAGGTTCGATCAGGTAGCTTACAGGAAATGTGCGTTCGACGATACGGTAGGGGCCTTTGTATTTGGGCATGAGTTTTGAAGAGAGGCCAATTGCAGTAGTAGGCACGAGAGCCATAGCAGCACACCAGGGAAGAACGTGCGCTCAGAAGTGGTTGTGTCACGGCGAATGCTCCTCTGCCGCTCTTGGTCATGTGTAGCAAAGGTGTTGGCAAGTTCTCGACACCCATGAGCAATTCTGGCTGCGGCAGAAGTAGGCGCACAGTAAGATTGATCCCGCTTGTATGGAAGGATTGTGCGGATGGTGTGCGACGGGCGCCTGCCATACAATTAGAAAAAGAGGGAAAAACCAGTAGTGCTCTGAGGGGCGGTGTTGTAGGTGTAGGTGACGAAGGGCTGAATGGCATCAAAATTACATGGAGGACATGTCGCCGAGCGTACGGTTGAAGCGCTCGGTGAGGCCATTCGTCTGCGGGTGGTAAGCACTAGTTCTGCACTAAACAACGTTGCACTCTTTGACAATGGCTTCGACGACTTCTGAGAAGAAGACGCGGCCTCGATCACTGAGCAGCTTTTAAGGTGGACCATGAACCTGCATGAATCGGTGGAGCAGGAAGGAGGCCCCATCGCGCGCTGTAGCCGCTGTAGGGCGGCAATTTCGGCGTATCGCGCGAGGTGGTCTACAGCGACGATGGCCCAGCTGTTACCAGCGCACGTCAGAGGGAGTGGCCCATATAAATCGACGCCAACAAGCCCAAACGGCAGGTCAGGGCAGGGTAGAGGTCGAACAGCTGCCGGCGACACGGGCGCTGAAGTTTTGCGGCGCTTAAATTCACTGGAACGGGAAAAGTACTGCGACCGGCCTGCCCGCCGTCATATTTGGTCCAGCACGGCAAAGGCTGCAGCGGCGCGGTGTTTATTTTCTCGCGGAGTAACGCATCTTTTGCGCATTGCGTGCGCTTTTGCGTGCCCGAATGAAGCATATCCAAGGTCTATCCAAATAGGTCGCGAAGCTTCGGGCGAAAAGCGGTTCAGATCCTATTGTCAGCGACATCAGCATGGGGAGTTATGGGAGTAGCGATTGAAGCGCGACTAGGTGTGGTGGGAACAAACACTAATAACAAAAAACCTAATTTCAACAAAATAATATTTATATTTTATGACCGAGATTTATTTCAGAATAACATTTATTTAGATCCAGTGTACAAAGAATTCATGAAAATGTATATGCATTATCAAAAATCTTCTTATTAGCGCCCTCTAAAGAATGACACATGCCATTGCTCTGCGACGCAGTCCTTGTAGTGTTCGGAAAGGCGCGCGTAAAGTTCGTCCTGCGGCGACACACCCCCTCAGGTGTGCTAGTGTTTCGCACTTGCATGCGTGCTGTGAATTATTGTGGTGAGAATTTGATTTTTGTGTGCGCGAAGTTGCGATGTGCGTTCCATCATTGGTGAACGTGTTGGCTACGGTGTTCAACGGACAACGGCACGAGGCGGCTAACATTTCACGCCGAACGCTTTCCTCGGTACTAGCGGAAACGATGTGGTGTTCCAAGGATGCAACAGCAACACGCGTACGCCTGGCGAGCCCTCTCTTCTAGATAAGACACCGGGGCAACGGTTCGGAGTAGTGTGCTTGCTGGATTTTCATGGATCAGTATTCCTGCTGCCCGGTTTCCTTCGTGAACATGCGGTGCCTACTATATTTCCGGTTATCGGTGAGCAGATCGCTAAGTTATCTGTCGCGCTACGATCGCTACAATTCGCATGTCTTGATACGTTACACGTAAGGTTAATTTATCGGAACAAAAGGCAAAACATAGTGCACGTAGTGTACGCACTTTTTGTACTTATGACATTTGTTGCTCATTGTGTAGGGTGTGTTAAATTGCTTTATTGTGACCATTGAATAAACTGAAATATCATTATTTTGGCGTGACCAGGCGTCATTTCTTCTCGTTAGAACTGAAGCACGCATGCAATGCGCTCTTTAAGTCCCCTGCGCATGTGCGAAGCAAATAAGCAACGCTGCAAATATGAGATGTACGCTGCTGCCTACGTTATTCACGCTGTGGAAGATCACACGAACGCAGAATAAAAGCTCAGAGATAAAGTTTCCTGGTAAAACCAAGGCGAATTCCACGACGGTACACTTAAACACGGCTGTTTATTCACGGGTCGATACTAGTTTAGCTAGCGTTGGCTTCAAGCGCATTCGCCAAGGGCTTGCCGGCTCGCTGTAGCGCGAGTCCTTAGTGATCAGGGGCCTAGGAAAAATATTTTGAGGTCAAATTTCGCGCTAGTGCCAACAAAATGACGTCACTTTTTTACCGATATTGCGTCACATCCGCTTTATTTTTTGTTCCGCCGGAAGTGTTCCCTCCTCACACAGATGGCGCCAAGCCCCATGAGCAGCTGATGAGCAGCCATTTTCTGAACGTATGGGCTTCTATGGAAGCTTCGCTACCATTTACATTTACCTTGGCATATCGTTGTAAGAAAAGAAACCGCGTAGTTTTGGCTTGCCTGCACGCAGGCGTCCTCACGCGATAAAGAAATGCGGACTGCGCGGCATTTGCGCGCTCGGGTGTCGGCATTTGATAAATGCGAAGCAATTCTTTGCGAATTTCTGCGACTTTGAACGTATCTATCTATCTATCTATCTATCTATCTATCTATCTATCTATCTATCTATCTATCTATCTATCTATCTATCTATCTATCTATCTATCTATCTATCTATCTATCTATCTATCTATCTATCTATCTAGCCGCCCACGACATTGTGCTCTCTGGCCGTTTCGTTAATGGGATGTAGACAAATTTGGTATGGCATAACACGACTGCATGCCGAATATAAATTACAGGTAATAACGTGAAAATAATGACACGCATGCCATGTACGGCATGATTTACATGCCACGCTCATGGTGCGCTCGCGGCGGCCTCGCTGTTTTGATACACGCCATAATTGGTATGGCGTGACAAGAGTGGTATGACGAACATAAGTTAGGGTCATAACGTGCAAATGATTACAGGCATGCCATGTGAAACATGATTTACATGACATGGTCTCGGGGCGCTCGCAATCGTTTAATGAAATGCATATATACCAAAACTGATATGTTGAGATAATTCTGTATGACGAACGTTAGTGACAGGTGGTAACTATAAATCATGCCTTGCATGACAATGTGCCATTATTTTCATGTTACCACCTGGTATTTATGTTCGTCATACAGTCACGTCACGCAATACCGATTTTGGTGCATATCAAGCCAGTGAAGTGGCCGCGAGCGCACCATGAGCACGGCATGTAAATCATGCCTTACATGACATGCGTGCCATTATTTTCATGTTACCATCAGTTATTTATGTTTCTGATACACTCACGTCACGCAATACAACTCTGTAGCAGTCAGTATTCATGGCGCGCCTATCGTTATATTGTCACGGGAGTCAGAATATCCGCACTAAAGAAAGGAAGAATGAAATGCATTTACAGGATGTACACGGGGATACCTTCAGCCAAGATGGCGGAATGCCAACAACAACAACAACGCGAGCGCTGTTGCAGTCGTCGTCTTCATCGACTTATTGAAGCATTCCTGCTCGTTCGTCACGACTTGTAACAATACGTTAGCCCAAAGGCGTCAATTTTGCGCCAAGCATAATTAACAGCTACCCGACAAAGCTATTGTGCATGACCCTTCTGCTGCAACCAGGCGAAAGAAGCTGCACTAGTGCAGAGGAGACGCAAACATTCCCCGAAATAACATTGGCGAATTCTCAATGAAACGCTTACCTCACAAAGGCGGGTATCAGTCGCACGAACAATTTCTTCCGCCGTATTCAGTGCAGCCACAGAGCCCGTCGCTTGGCATCCTTTTTCCCGCTCGCAATAGCAAAGAGGGCTGCGCTCGTTTCGAGCCGGTTTATTCATAGGCATTCCTAGGCGTTACTAGGAATGCATAAGTAATACATAGGCATTCTTCGAGGCCTCGATTGGCTTGCTTTGAAGTGTCAAAATGATAAGTGATATAGTAATGTTCCCGCACGCTTTCCTGAGGCTGTAAAAACAAGCGCTCTCCAATGCACCGTGCGTCGGCGGCCGGGAGACACAGGCGAGGCGAGCGAGCTGGACCATTTATGTGGCGAAGCCGCCGAAGGGCGTGGCGCCGTAGAGAAAACGAATGCGGTACTTTTCCCGTTACAGTGACTTTAGCGGCGCTGACAATCGATGCAGGAGCGAACGAACTTATGCACGTAGCGGTTTATCCCCCGCCAAAACTCCCGTTGGCGAATGCGGTGGTAAGTTTTGATACCCCAGAGTGCGCACACTGCGGGTCAGAGCGGAACGAGTCGCAACGCTTGACGACGCAACGCGTGATTCATGGTATTGCCGATGGATCAGTCAGCATGTCTAGCTGTGAGGCATGTCATTGATCTTTGCACTGTTCGGTAGAGATGGTGTTAATGTCAATGGAACAAACGGCAAGGAGAGACACTGTGCTGTGGGCATTGATGTCAGGCAAGCCGGAGCGCAACAGAGCGTCAGCGTCAGCGTGCTGACGTCCGTTGCGGTACAGCCCGCGGATGTCGTAGTCTTGCAGGCGAAGAGCCGAAAGGGCGAGGCGGCCTCTTTGATCCTTAAATCGAGGCAACCAGCACAGTGCATGATGGTCGCTGACATCAAATGGGCGAGCATTCAATAAGGTGGGAACTTCACAAGGGTCCATGTGATTGCCAGGCATTCTTTCTGCGTGAAGGTGTAATTAGTCTATGCTTTAGCAAGCGTCCGACTTGCATATGCCAGGACATATTCCGAGAACCAGGTTTGCACTGCGCTAGAACAGCGCAGAGGACAACTTCGCTGGTGTACGTGTGTACCTCTGTAGCGGCCGTAGGATCGTATATACGGGAGACGTCAACAAACGACGGAGCTTTGCGAAAGCGTCATCGCACTCTGACGACCACTAATTGAGAAGACCGTTGCTGCCAAGGAGCTTCGTCAGCGGCGATTTGGTAGTCACGAAGTTTTGCATGAAGCGCCGAAAGTAGGAGCATAGGCTTCCCAAGCAACGTTTAGCGGCGCTGCTGCTCTTGACAGGCAGCGCCTACTCTGGCAGAAAAAGTGAAACTGGGGCGTGATCAGCGAGCGTTTTCCCTTCTCTCCACCGCGTTGCCGCTCGCTTCCGTGCACGTGCAGAGCTCGCGCAGTGCACTTGCGGCGTCTCACAATGTACCGCGTGCAGTGCGGCTTCAAAAGGATCTTCATGCTTGACTGGCGCTTCCGAAAAGCGAACTTGAAAAGGAGAAAGGCTCGTCAATCACCTTAAAGGTGAAGAGCAGACTATCGACGACAACGACGCCCGACTCAAAGCGAAATGCATTTCCCAAGTCGCGATTACACCGTGTAGGACGTATACCTCGAGGTAAGTCTCATTCTGTCATGTTAAAGATGAATAATGGTCCACATGCACTCCGAAATGAAGCCGTATACGCTATCGATGTTCTGCGGTGTGGACTACGAATCATATGATTACTGTTTTGATATGGCATGCTTAACAGTAGCAGCCGTGTACTTTCGTGAACAAATGTTTGCGCCGTGCAAAAAAAAAAAAGAAATTACACGGCCATGGCCCTGTTTCCTGAGAAGGTTAGAGTCAAGTCCTCCGTGCCGCTGGAGAATCACCCACCGATTAAGGCGCGAGGCAGCTAGCTGAGCTTTAACCACTGTGAAGCAAGATGAGCTGCTCGCCTCGTTTTTTCGGCTCTCGTGTCATGCTTGCAGTCTCTTTTTATGATATCGACTTGACAGGCGTATAAAACCTGTTGCGTGAACGCGGCTAGAAAATCGCACAATATCAGAAGATGGTGACTTCAAGGTTGCAATTGCAAAGCATGTATTAAGTGCCAGTTATATTTAGCGACGTAAATATATATCACCCTAATAAAGTGACAAAAACAAAGCAAACCTGCAGAACGATGTCAAAGCTTGCTGAAAATGCACAGACGTCCGTTCCGGCGTGATAAAGCAGCCTTCCCGACGTGTGAAATGCAGGCGCCGAAATTCTGACAATGTGCCGGGTTCAGTTGAATTCAACCAACTGCCCAACGCTAACGGTATAACGCGAATGTGAACGTTCAACAACGACGGGTATGTCTCACGAGCACGGGGAATCAAAACACAAAGTTGCTTCACCTACAACCGTAACTGGACTTTAACAATGCGAGAAGACAGCGAGTAATCATTACTGTAGTCGCTGCGTGCATGCGCCCCGTTACTTACCGATTCAGGTAGTCGGAACGAACGAAAGCGATGAACTCAGACAGCCAAAATAGAAGGCGAGACAGCGCTGTCAGCTATCCATGCTTGCCGCCTTTATTTCTCGTGCGACACGCCCGGGAACCGATACAGTTTAACACGTGAATCGTGTGCCTTGGTGTTGTCTGCACTGTTGTGGCTGGCCACTAAACCGCAATACTTCGGACCACGCCTGCGCTTCCGCGGGGTCGCTTCTGCCATCGCGGAAATGCGCAGCTTCGCACAGCAAGCCTCTCCGTTCAACGTACCCAGCTGACGGCCTCCCAGTTACCCGCACCGAGATAAGAACGCGTGCGCACGTGCGCTACCGCTAATGTGAAAGGGGCTGAGTCGGCCGCGCCTAAGGTTCAGAGCTATCCGACAGAGCCGCAGCGCGGCTGGCGCGGCGCTGTCTTCGCGCCGCAAACTTGAGCTTGGATTCCCTATAGGCCTACGAACCTGCGCAGTTCCGTCATGGCACGGAATCGAAGAACGGAATGGAAGCTCCAAGGGCATCGAATGCGGACCCAAGTTGTTTTAAGGGCACAGCATTCTCCACCAATTTGTAAAGACTTTGGTTGGCGGGCACTAGGCGACGATGCCCGACAGCGACAGTCAAGGCGGGGAGCGACTCTCAGCACGAGCTGCGTTCTCTTTGGAAGGAGCCGAAGAGGGCAACCTACTGCAGTGTTGCAAGGCTTCGCCACATATATATGAGACATTCTGCATGACCATGTCGTTGGAGACAACCGAGGGACCAAGAGACAACGAAGAAGCTGGAATGCAGCGCGAGAGGCGGGTAGCCATTCTGCGGCCAAAGTCCTTCTAAATAATATTGTCACGTGGTCGTGAGTCGACGAAGACAGCAGTCGGCGTTCAGGATGAAACTGTTTATTTGGCCGAACTTGTGGCAGAGAACTGCACAGCAATACACGCTGTACAATGATAGCGGCGACTGGCGTCCGTGACAACTGACAAGCGGTCAATGGTCGGCTTTTATACAGGCGGTATCGACTTTCCGCATATCGCTGGTGGCGGCGTATCTCGAAAAGCTGGAACATTCGCTGCGGGGCGCAATCTTACAACGATCAGATAGACTGAAGCTTCTCGAACAATGTTGCGGACAGCGTCGAGCTGATAACTCGCAAACCCGAATACATCAAAACAAGACAAGAAGTGGGCTGGCATGCCCCCCACGAAAAACATCGTCCCGAGAGAACATGAAGAGAGAAAAAAACAAGTGCCAAAAATAAATTACAATAACAAAGGAAGAAAAATAGAGTCACCACGCGCAAAAAACGGCTTAAGGCCAGCATGGACGACTTCAGGTCTGCGCGGCGTCGCTGGGAGTTCGAATGCCGTCCGGGATCACGTAGTCAAGAGCGCCGAGGCGTGAAGAACCTTGTATGGCCGAAGTATCCCGAAGGAGTTTTTCGCTAAGCCCACGTCGGCGTACGCGTCCAGACCCAAACACGGTGGCGGGCTGGTATTCGCGAGCGTCGTCGAAGATTGTAGCACGGCTGTCGGTGTGCTGCTGGGTCTTGATGCGCAGGCGGGCGAGCTGTCGAGCTTCTTCGGCACGTTGTAAGAAAGCGGCGGCATGAGGTTTTCTGCGGTGACGTTGGGTAGCATGGCGTCGAGCGTCGTCGCCGGGCTCCTTCCGTAGACCAACTTGTACGGCGTCTCTGGTCGTTTCTTGGACGGCCGTTTTACGGTACATACGAATGGCAAGTCGACGTCGACATACATGTTGGCGATGGTCTTGTTTAGCCGCTCGGTCATTGCTGTGGGTGGTACAGCTGGCTTGTTTGGCTGTACTGATTGCCTGAGTTAGGTCGTACGCCGTAAATGCTGTCAATCGATATGACTCGACTCATGCCGACCAACGTGCTCTTCTACCTAGGTGGCTCGAAGGCTGCAGGTCCGGCTGGCCTAGTGGGTGGTGTCGGCGCTGAAAGGTATAGTACGTCGGCGGAGGCGCGGCCAACCACGTGGGGGAGAGCCGTCGGGTCGTCGTGCAAGCCTGGAGATGGGAATGTCAGGGTACCACGAGAAGGCAATTCGAAGCGGTAAGCAAAAACTTGCGCAAGAAAAATGCGACCCCGCGTATTTGGGTGGTCCTGCCCTCGAAAGCCCATTCTGGATCCGTCGCTGTCGTTCGGCGAAGTCGTCGGCACTTATGATTCCCAAGAAGGAGTCGTCCTCCTTGTCGTCCTGCGGCGGTGGGTCGAGCCGCAAAGAGTGTTTCTTCCGGATTGTAAACACGGTCCGTGCTCAGACGACCTGAAGGGTCCAAGTTAGCTGAACCGTGGTGGTCGCTCACATTCCTGCCGTAGGACGAAACTGCAGCCCAGATGCTCTTTTTCGTAAAGTTCGTTTCTGCCTTTGATAGACTGCCAGATGCCCGTCGTCTTCTGAGGACGGCGCCGAGTCCTACGGCTTGCGTCGGTGTGGACATCGGCGTAGTCGAAATTGGTCACATCTGAAGGCGTCCTTCAACTGATTTGCGCCGTTTCCCAGAGACGTCGGTCTTCGTGATAGCGGTTCGGCGACGAAGCTACTATAGTGAAGCTCTCGAATCTTCGCGGACAGCGTCGAGCGTACTCCCTGCCGGTCAAACCCGAATCCGACAAGAATGGGCGTGGCAATTGCCCACTTCTGACCATCGACGGGTGGAGCTCCGGGGTAAAGAGCTTACAACGCAGCTGGTCGCTGAGGTTTCTAACGAAAAACGAGAGTGTCGTCACCACTCCAGCTTTCCGCGCCTGCAACAGGCCAAAAGCCGGTACGTATCCGAAGTACCCTGAGACGTTTTACGGTAGGAAGTCATTGAAGATTGCACACGGCTGCCAGATATGACACCGCCGACCAACGTGCTCCTCTACCTAAAAGGACAAAGGTATAGTACCCCTGTGAAAGATGGGACACCTTTAAGAAAAACTTTGATGCATGGGTCGAAAGGCAGCCGCAAAGAGCTATTCATCCGGCCAGACGTCTGAACGTCAGCTGTCGTCTAAATAGACCGGCATCGGACAAGGTTGGTCACGTCCTGAAGAGAATAGCGGACGAAGCGTACACGATCCGGATTGTGCGACCATAGAAATTATTGAGGAATTGGCATTCCGAAAGGCCAAAAGCCGGCGTAAAGTAATGCCAGACACCGCTACACCCCTGCGAAGATGCTGGCCTCTCGTCACTCTTCCCACGTAAATTACGATGGGTTGGAAATTAAAGTAATTACTACTCTTCCCACCAATGGTGATTTGCAGGTGCCCACAGTTTCCCTAGACCAGTCAGTCGTGCGGGAGGAACTCGGCAGTTTGGGCAGGCCAAGGTAGGCCCCGCCACGCAACAGGTCGCCGCCCCAAGAACAACTGTTCTATACTCGCTCGCGTAATCCCGCAGAATGGTGGACGGCAGATGATCGGCCAATCTGCTTCGACTGCCGCCGCATAGGTCACGTCGCACGACATTGCAAGAACCGTTGGCAAAAGCCTTTAGGAACACGGTATGCCACTGCTAGCCGCGCCGACACCTAAGGCCGTTTACAGCCTTGTGAATAATAGACCGATGGCTACCGCCGTTCCCCACTGCTACGCCACCCAGCCGCTCAGCGCCGGCCCGAGCTCACAAGTCCCGTTCGCCGCCAGCGCGCCACCCGTTTTCTCTGTCCCATCTACGACGACGCCCGACCTAGCTGGTCAACCTTCGACAAGGAAACTAAAAGATGCAGCTCTTAGAGGTGATGCGGCATCTTCTAATTCCACCTCAAATACTCTCCTTGTACTGCCGACACAACGAAATTTGATCGACGTTGACGGTCTGACTGTTTCTGCACTTGTTAATACTGAGGAACATATTTGTGTGATGAGTGCTCGACATCGTCGCCAGCTGAAGAAAGTGCATACTTCGGCTGCTCTTGGTATTATTAGATGTGAAGCATCGTATAGCGGAGTTCAATCCGGTGGTGGTGTGCGGCGTGACCACCCTTACTGCGCATGCGCAAACCCTCTCCACTTCCAATTTCCCCTCCCCTTTCCCATCACCCTCGCCACTTCATCTCTCCCCTCCTTTTCCCGCTCCCCCTCTACACTTCCTCTCTCCCCTCCCGCTCTCCACTTCCCCTCTCCCCTTCCCTTCCCCCCTCTCTACCACCTTCTCCCCTCTCACTCTCCACTTCCCTTCTCCCCTTTTCCCCTCACCACTCCCCCTCGGAAACGCGGGCTCTACATGCCGAAACACTGCTTCACATCGCCTCATGGTCCCCTTTAGCGGGAGATGGTGTGATTTTTTTTTGTGTCGCTGACGGAAGAAGTACTGCCGTCACAGGAATGCGCACCGCATGCATCACTACAGGCGAATACCAGACATCTGTTTTGTTTGCTGTTCTTGAGCAGTGCCCAAATGACGTCATTCTAGGATTATATTTTTGGTCTACTCATGCCGCCCTCACTGACTGTGCAACCGGTGTTCTTCAACTTGAGCTGCCACCGCTTCCTTATGTTCCAGCTTCACCGTCACACCGTTTATGCTGTGCAGATTATGATCGGCTGTCTCCGGAAGCCACCGCTTTTGTGGTCTTGACGACATGACCACCTCTTCCCGATGGCAAGAACATGGTATCTCCATTAGTTGAAGTGCTATGAGACCAAAATGTTGCTGTGTCGCATGCCCTCGTAACTGTCGTCGACAACTGCGCACAGCTCACGCTCCTGAAGTTCAGTGCCTCGACCCAAGTTGTCCCGCGAGGCATTTCATTCGCCAACGTATCAGAGTTAGATGCATGTGACATCATGGCATTAGAGGCTGTAGATTGTGCGTCCTTTATTACAGCCAGCCCAGCAAGCGCACCCACCGACGAAATCACGCAAATGCTTGGCCCTGATTCTCAGCCCCATCAAGCTGCGCAACTCCACCGCGTTCTGAGGACCTATAGGGCCACGAATCGACGACACCCTTGACTCTCTTCATGGCGCGAGATACTCCTCATCCATTAACCTACGCTGGGGTTACTGGCAGAATGCTGTTGACGACTTATACAAAAAAATGGCCTTTGTCACAGCGGGCGGTCTCTCTCAGTTCAAGGTTATCCCTGTTGGCTGTGCAACGCTCCCGCAACGTTCGAATGTATAATGGACTCCCTCGCTCGTGGCTATAAATGGCCAATCTGCCTTTGCTACCTAGATGATGTCATTGTCTTTTCTCCAACGTTTGAAAGTCATCTAACTCGTCTGTCGACTATTTTAGTTTCGTCGAGAGGGGCTCCAACTAAACTCTAAAAAGTGCAATTTCGGCCGGCAACAAATCACTGCGCTTGGTCATCTTGTAAGTACCACTGGTGTACAAGCTGACCCTGTCAAGATTAGCGCTGTCAAGAACTTCCAAGTACCCTCGTCTATTAAAGATCTTCGGAGTTTCGTTGGCCTATGCTTGTACTTCCGACGCTTTATGTACAATTTCGCCACGATTGCCCGACCGCTCACCGACCCCCTCAAAAAGGACGTGCCCTTCTCGTGGGGCTAGGACAAAGCGGCTGCATTCTCGGCGCTGATCAAATTGCTGACTTCACCACCTATACTGGTCCACTTCGACTCATCAGCGACTACTTTTGAAGTTCGCACAGACGCCTTTGGGCATGGAATCCGCGCCGTCCTCACCCAACACCAAGAGGGCCAAACACGTGTTAATGCGTACGCCAGCCCCCTTCTCTCCACATCTGAGCAAAACTATTCAATCACGGAGAGCGACTGTCTTGCGTTGCTCTGAGCTGTCGCAAAATTTCGCCCATATTTGTATGGCTGCAATTCTCAGTTAATAACGACCATCATGCTCTCTGTTGGTTGTCATTGCTCAAGGACCCACTGTTCGCCTTAGTCGCTGGGCTCTACGGCTCCAGGAGTATTCCTTCAACGTAATCTATAAATCTGGCAAGCTGTATCTTAAGCCTCATTCGGGGGGGCTGCTGCTACTTTCGCTGACCATGAACATAAAAGCTGTGTACTAGAGGTATCTCACTTTCGTGACATCGGCACAGAACAGCATCTGGATGAAACCCTCAAAATGGTCATTCAGCAAGTCTCTTTCGCACGTTCCAACCCTTCTGTCCGCCGCTGTCCTACACATGGACGTTCTGTATCGCCGCAGCATGAAGACTGATGGTCCGGAATTTTTCGTAGTTTTTCTCCGACACGTGCGTGGAACCATTCTTCAACATCTACAGGATGCCGCGACTGCGGGACGCTTGGACGTTTCACGCACCTATGACCGCGTGCGACAGTGGTACTTTGGTCTGTCCTGTATCGCTCTGTGCACCGATATATCGCTGCTTCAGAGCACTGTCAGCGTCGCAAACGTCCTGCTCTTCCTTAGGCTGGCCTGCTCAAACCTATTGGCATTCCACCGAAACCATTCTTCCGCGTAGGTCTCAACTTGCTCAGACCTTTTACCACATTCGTATCGGGCAAAAATGGATTCAGAATCAGAATCAGAAGTGCTTTTATTTTCCAACGAAATTGATGGGGGTCCTTCAGGCGAAAAGCTGCACAATACAGCTTGAATGTGCCAGAATGCCCTCACATGGCAGCAGTACCACTAAAACTAGCATATATACACATGTTTAGCATATATCCAAATACAATAGACCATTTTAAACCAACTAAAAGAGTGCGGCATGTTGAATAACACTTGTGTTTTCCTAGAACACATGGTATTCAACAACGACATAGAAATGTTATACATTTAGTCAAAAGAAATGTGTACATTGTCATACATCAGAAACAGTGGTATTTACAACGCTAAGAAAAGCACTGCTATAAACATGATTGATGCACAATATGATGGTACTTTGTATATTGAAACACTGAGCGCGAAAGAGATATCACAACAAAAGGTGCGAAACAGTAATAACGATTTCTTGTATATGTTCATTCCGATTTACTAAAGTGCTCTTTAACTTGTTTGCGAGTCAAAGTATTTGGAATATATCTTTCCCCTTCCAATTTATTTAACAACGAAGGTAGGCTATGTCGTAGTGACTGCATAAGATAATTTGTCCACCTGTACGGTACGGAACTTGGCTACAAGTGCGCGAGTCTTTTTTTTTGTATTCGAGTCGTGACGTATGTTTTAAGAAGGATTTGATATTCTTGGAGCCGAAACAAAATGAATATGAAAGTCGGTATTCGTAAAGATTTGTTGCACGTATTATATTATGTTTTTGAAAAAGATTCGCGATCGGATGAAAATGAGGTACATTGGCTATTTGTCGGAGTGCGCGTTTTTGAAGTTGAAGAACTGCCGGAATGTTAGCATTTGTGGTGGTGGCCCACGCAAGCGCACAATAGTGAAGATGCGATTCAAACAAGGCGTAATATGTATGCAATTTTACCTTCTCAGGAAAAAAGTGCCGACAGCGCATACCAGACAAATTAACTATCTTCTTTTGGGTTCTCGCGAGCACCAAGATACTGAAATCTGGGTCTCGAAAGGAGGAAAATGAAAGTACTGGCTGGCGTAAGTAGTTATAACATGAAGACAAAAGACGCTGACTCGTTTTCCAGGTGTGGCGTAGCGGTAACGTGTCAGACTCAGGATGCACGGTGCGTTGAGGTGGTGGGTTCGACTACCGCTCACTGATTTTTTGGAGGTGTTATTTGTTTCAGTGTTCGTGTTTCAGATCTAATTACGACCTGGGCATGACCACAGTTTTTAAAAACAATTTCAAAGCCCGATTTCGGCCCTTAACCGGTGTCCCAGTGTGCGGCGCGCTAGCGTCCAGCGTGCCTCGTGCAGCGTGCCAGCGTCCCAGTACCCAGCGCCACAGTGGTCCATTGATCATGTATGGCACTGGAACAGTGCCAGTGGGTTTTTCAATAGGGCACATAGTATGGGAAAATGCACATAAGAAGTGAACAGGGCTCATACTGATTTCGCACCCGAATTCCAGGGATTTTCAAGGATTCCTATCGAAAGTTTCGGAGGACGCAAAGCAGCGTCACAAGTGTCAATGTTCTGTTCTAAACGCAGTTTTCCAAAACAATACGGGCAGCTTTATGCATTCGAAATACAAAACTGGTATTCAACCAAATGAGAACCTAGACAAAATGAAGCCAACGAATAGTAGAAAGGACATAATTTGTTGGTTTAACCGTATAGTAGTAAATATGATATAGATGGAAAGGAATTAAAGTCGATGAAAACTCAACTTGCTGCTCGTAGGGACCAAATCTATAACCTTGAGATAATGCGTCCAAGGCTCTACCTCATGGTTTCTCAAAGTGGGTTCCGCGGAACCGATGGGTTACGCAGGCCCCTCCTCGGGCTTCCACGAGACACTGATAAGTTTCCCCTGGTTCCGCACTCGGCAAGTCTCTTAGATGGCGAACCAGAGGTGCGATCGATCTACGGAACCTCCACGAAAGTGAGTTCAGTTGAATGTCTGTGAATAATTTTTTATATATCCTTGCTTTTGAATTTACTCGCATGAATGTAGCTTGAACCGAACGAAAAATGCAAGAAAACAGGAGGGGGGGGGTTCCTTGGCACTTAATGGAACTTAGCAGGGTTCCCTGAGACCAACATGCTAGAGAAACCTTGTTCTACCTGATTGCGTTAGGTTCCTGATGTGCCACAAATTTCACAGCATTATTGCAGCTGCTGGACATCTTTTATATTAAATAAGTAATTTTGTTCCGTTCCCCCCATTTCACTTTTTCAGTCGTTGAGAAACTGTCCAGTTCTGTCAAGTGATGCACGACGCTTCAAGTTTTTCCGAGTACTGACCTGCTAAACAGCAAAGTGGTAACGACCGTTTCAAAAATGTTTTCCGCTATTTTTATAATTCGATCGTTGAATATATTTTTGACTGCATGCATTCATCACGCTGCTCCTGTTTTTGAGCTTTATTAAGGATTGAGTCAAATGCGGATTGGACCTATACCAGTAGAGCAAGCAACTTAACGATTATCCTCTACGTGTAAAGTCAAGGTTTTTGTTTCCACGAACGAGCAATAAAAAGCACTACATGGGAGCCAGTCTCTAAGCCTGTGCAGCAATGCCAACAGCTTCAGTCGGAATTACTTGCTTTCTCGCCCATAGCATCAGCTTTGTTTCTGTTTTGCCTGCATTTGGACAGTGGATGTTTGTTGAGCTAGAAGATCTATCACACGCAGAGAGCTAGCTATAGAAGAAAAACTAGCATAAATGCTGGAAGTGAAGTCGAGTCCCAAGGAGCCAAGCCGAGAGAAAGGGGGAGAAGGTCAACCAGTTGCGAAAACGAAATGAATGATAGGTCAACCAATGATACAATCAAGGTAAACAAAATAGCGGAGCCATCACTGAGCACATGTTTCCTCACTTTGCTTGACGAATGTTTACCGACCACAGAAAGCTATTGCTATAGTCGATACTAGACACCATATGCCAAGAAATTCCAATTCTTTTGAAGGAAAAAAACCAATTTCAGGTTTTGCAAGGGCCTTGAAAGTGTACTTTTCAGTTTCAAGGGGTTTCAGTAGTTTCACCCTCAGTAAAGGAGCAGATCACAATATAATGTGGAATGTGTGCCCTATAGATACCGCCAAAATATGTGATTACACTCTTGCCCAAGTTTTATCCAGTGCTCACTATAGGCAACTGTGCATAAACTTGCTCATTACAATATTGCAACACTTGGCTAGTGAATGCAGTTCGTGATAAATTAGCGTAACGTGATTGTTCATAACACTTGCACATTTCAAAATCACAGTAGTTAACGGATAGTAGCACCACGCATCTTCGGCTATTCAGGAGACTTCGGTTCCCTTGACAGAAGTGGGGCCAGGGTGTTCTTTACATTCGTGCCCGGTGATTTGCGACAGATGAAGCCTGCGACAGATGGACAGGGTGCTATTAACTCAAAGTCCCTCGACAAAATATCACAAAGTATGCACACGTCACGATGAAATTGTTTGATTAGTTCTGTATGGGTATAACTGCAGCGCGTCACCAGCAATTTGCTTTCCCGAGTCAAATGAAAAGAGTGCAAGGACAACAAACACGCTGTGCCAGAACTTTATGATACCTTCTATGTGAAAGGTGTGAGCCATGCTTTACCATTTTGGCTGCAACATTTCTCAGCTCTGCATATAACACAAATAAGAGGAAATACATGGCAGAGCTCTTGCCGTCAACTGCTTAAATTCATTCACAAACACAAGGTACCCCCAATGGGTTAACAAATGTTCCAACAAGCATGCCAGAAATCAGCATTCAAGCAGGCCAGCAAAAAAATGTCACTGGTGACAGAAGTCGTATTCAGTAAGGTTCTGATTAAGATATGCCACTTGTGATCCTGCGAGTTCAAAAATGGCATGCTTACATATTTACCACCAGCCATGAAAATGCAGCAGTGTTCATGCGTGCCCGTCTAAAAGAGAAGTCAGAGCCCGCACATCTACTTAAAAACACGAGGTATATCTTTAGCTTTAACAGTCAAGCCAATAGAGTGCATTTATCAGTGCACTTACTTGCACATAAAGTGGCTTCGTTGAATATGTGATTGTTTCATTTTTGTCAGCTGAAGCCTACTGATCTCTGGCAGTCAAAAAGACTGAGGTGCCTCTGCACCTTCACTCTTCATTTTCCTGCTCTGTGTAGGCGTTAGGAGATATGTCACAGATAAAAAAATCACACACACTAGCCCATCTCTGTTATTTGCGTTCGCCTATTGAGCAACAATATTCGCAATGCCCACGAACTATAGGTGGCGCGCCATGCGATTCAACATGGCGCCCGGAGAAGGGTAAACTCGTTTGTTAGCATAGGAACAGATAGGACGTGCGGACGTACGGCCCGTGCCACTTTCACCGGATGAAGTCATGAGCTGCACTGAATTGGATATGAGACCAAAATACTTTCCCAAACCATGGAAAGTGCTAAGTACTCGCCACCTAATTATTTGCTGCGGTGTGAAAGGTTATATTTCCGCTCAGTTCCCGTGCATCAACGATGCTGCGCGAAATCCTGTGCGTGCTACATAAAACTGCATGAACTAGAACTGACGTATGAGCCGACCGGCACTCCGAGGCAGCACGTATCGAGCCTGACTTACGGATTTGCCGCAGTAGTACGCCGCCAGCGAGTAGTGCCATCGCTGCTGCACGGGACCGCACGTTTAACGTGGTGATGGTTTGCAAACATATTACGCCGTCGTCATTACTTGCGCAGTCAGGAACGCGGAGTTACTTCTTCAACGGAACTCAAGCGTTTAACATCCCATTCAGTAGCACTTGTGTCACAGCCATGCTGAGACTCTAGCCGTGTGCAACTAACTCACTTCACTCGCATGTTTCAGGTTCGATCAGCACGATCGAAACATGAATTTCGAAAAGAATGCACACGTATGCTTTTTGCAACGTCGAATAATTCGACGATGCAAAACATTCGTGGAATAACAATGCCGTTCGGAAGCTGCCCGTGAAGTACAGGAGAAGTTAGCCGAGAGGCGGCGATTGTGGCCGTGTGTACGTCCCATCACTAACCATTTCGCGGCAAGCGGCGCTCCATAATATCCACAATAATTGTGCTACATGCAATGCACACGAAGAACTATGCTTTTATTTTGATCGCGCTCAAGGATATTATACAGTAAATACAATCAAAGTGACTTACGAGCGTGAAAGAACATTACCGCACGAGGGGACGTGAAGTGCAACTCGCCCCTCATGAGTTAGCAGCTGATCGTTCATCGTCGCTGTCACTCTCGGTGCTTTCACAGCCTTCTACGTCCAGTGAAAAGTCCTCGTCGTCAAGATGGTTTCTTTCCGACATCATCTGGCTGAAGCAATCCGACAGAATCTCCTCTCCGCCGAACGACTTCGACCCACTCCGCGTCACCATGTGTTACCAAGTAGAGAGACGTTTAAGCGCGACAACGCATAGGCGGACGCGCGAAGAACATATTTTGCTCTCAAACCAGGTCCAACACAGTCCAACATCTCTTGCACGTGTGCTTGCCACCTTATGCAACAAACGTACAAAAACATAGCGGCGCCGAGCGCTGGGCTATATGAAACGGAGAACCAACCACACAACTGGTGAAGGACGGCGTGAAAGCGTTCGCTCACGAAAGGCGTGGAGCAGACGCGTCTTCGAATGATTGAAACGTCGGCTCGCACGATTTATAAACAGCGCTTTCCTCGCACACCACATAGCGACCCTATTTTATTGTATCAACTACTTGAGACCAGTTATTGAAGCCCTAGCACATCGCGAGCCCGCGCGACCTCCGTAAGTACAATGTTATGGGATCATGCACTACAAGAAACACTGACGAATGCCATTGCAAGTAAAGCAGGTGAGCTTCAACTGAAAATGTCAGACGATAACATTTAGCTACCTACGTGGCTACAGAAAGCCTCGCGAAGCTGATAGTATGTGTACGCTGTGGGCTAGCATTGAAAGCGCGAGTTGCCACATATTTTCACGAAAACTTCGCGTCTCGCAAGAACGAACCAGATTTCTCGTGTCACGGGAGGGCCGGTTTGTTCACTGATGCAGGGAACATAGAAAATCGTAGGTGTTCCTTTCTTCCCAACGCGTTAACACTGAGGCTAGCACAGCCGAACAAGGGAGCGACTGCGTAGTACTGCCATTTTTCGTCTACTAACCCTCTCCGAGAGGACGCTCCTGAATTCCGCTGGCGGCGCGACAGTCTATGGGCATTGCGAATATTTAGTAAGAAAACCTACAAAAACTACAAGGCATTTTGAAGTAATTTTTGTCTCTTTACCCAGTGAGATGCGAACAGCTTTGGGAAGTTCGTATCGTGCAGCATATTCTCATCGCTCCCAAACAAACTTCCACCACGTCACAAGAATTAAGGGTACCTTAGTTTTTATTGACATTGTACAAGCTAATATGCTGGTAAGTGCACTTTACATGTCATAATTACTGTACATAGGCTTCTCTACAAACAAATGTAATAACACTGCTGACAGTGAAGTGTGTTTTCACCCTTCAGAACATCATTTTACTTTGGCTTACTGCAGTTGTGGAAGTTCGTTGCACTGAAGCCTGCATAACACAACCGCTATGAGAAAAGTTCTGTTTTAAAAGTGGTATAATTAGTGTGAGATGTACTTTAAAGAATATAATTTTTTTATAAATTATAAACCGACATTTACTGACAAGCAGTCTACGTTAGCCAAATGCTCATTTTGAAATCAGTTATCACAAAAGATTTGAAGATTTTCACAGCGGGATTTTAAACATGTCCCGGTTTGTAAGAAGCAAGATATAATAGCACCAAACGCCTTTTCAGAGCTGTTTGATTTATTCTGCATATTGAAAAATGCTAAACATATTTTCGCAAACTAGCAGCGAAGTTGATTGATGGCGTGTTATGTATGGGCTAGGTGCTTAACGGCAAACAAGCACCAAACACCACATGCAAATATAGGGGGCACCAGTAACACAAGAAGACACCGAACAACTCATCTGGCGTACAATATCCTATTAGGTTTTAATGCAGTTTAAATATCAGACAAAAAATGTTAGCGATCAAGCTGTGGAACGCCAGAATAATGTAAAAAAGAATGTGGAAGTCACTTAGCATTACAGTGCAAGCAGCGTCCAAGCAAAGATTTGCTTCCCTGCAGAGGTGTCTGCGCAAGCAGGCGTTTGGTGTGTAGGGACACCACGAACCCGAGCTAACGAAGGGTTTCCACCCCTCCCACGCCTAGCTGCGCGTGGTTGTGCCGTGTCCGGGGAAAAGGGATCCTGGGGCCGGGTGTTTGGATCTTTAAGGCCCCCCCGGCCGAGGCAACACACCCCTTTGGCCCCGGCTTCATGTAGACGGCACCCCTGGGCTGACCCACCCAGGGGAAATCGGCGGTCGCCTTTTCCTATCCACCTCTTCAATCTTTCACTTCCTATCTCCTTTCCTCACTGTCCTGTCTGCTGCTCTCCTCAGTTACTTTCCAGTTTTCGTAGGCGGCTTGTGTGAACCCTGTGCAACTAGCCAACCTTGGTTTACGCGCATTCGGTTATAGTAGCGGTGTACGGCTGGCGTCCGCATGTTTTCAGCAGCATGAATCATGAGCATCCCCGTGTGGGCTCCGTGGTGGGCGGCCGCCATCGCTGCCGAATCGAACTTCAATTACATGCATAAAGCGTTTCCTCTAATGAGTGAGCGTACCGCTTCAAAGCGCGTGCGCACCGAAGAACTCAGATTTCTCAGTCGACCAAAAGAAGTATTCCCCCGCTATCATGTTGTACACAGTGAGAACAGTAACAAAACAGCTAGAACCATGTCCCCTTTCATAGTATCTAAGTCACTTAGAGACACCTTAGGTGCTGGCTATAAAGTCACGAAAATGGCTAGTGGAGACCTCCTCCTCGAACTATCTGACAAGATCCAGTTTGACAAACTGAAGAACCTCCGAACTTTCGTCGACATTCCTATAACAGTTACTTCCTATCGATCCATCAACTCCATCCGTGGAGTCGTATCGGACGCAGATCTTGAACTCACAGAGACCGAACTCCTCGAAGGCTGGAAGGATCAGCATGGTACAAACTTAAAACGAATCGTCATCCGAAGAAACAACCAAGAAATCCCAACCAAACACTTGATACTGACCTTTGCAACTAGTGAACTTCCACAAAGCATTGGAACTGGCTACACAAAGAGAACAATCAGACCCTGCATCCCCAACACTCGCCGATGTTTTCCGTGCCAAAGATTTGGCCATGCATCTCAGAGCTGCCGTGGTCGACCTACCTGTGCGAAATGTGGTGTCCAAGGCCATGTTTTGGACACCTGTAGTGAAACCCCGCACTGTGTGAATTGCGATGGCGACCATGCTGCGTATTCACGTTCTTACCCAAATTGGAAAAAGGGAAAAGATATCATATTACTGAAGGTACACGAAAACATTTCATTCAAAGAAGCACGAAGAAGATGTTCGGCCTTTCACGGTCCAACCTATGCTGGTGCGGCGAGTCAGGGGGCAGCGTCGCATCGGTCACCGCCACTGCCCCGGCCCACGCAAGGTGAGCCATCGGCCGTGGCCGCTGCCAAGCCGCTGCCAAGCCAGAGATCCCGGAGACTCTAGGGTCGTCGGGTCTCACGACCACGCCTCGCCAGGCGAGGTCGGAAAAACGAAGCAGCAGCTCGTACACGAGGGCACCCAGTGCCTATAACGAGGCAATGGACACAACCCCGGTACCCCTAGTGCCGAAAGAGCGGCGTGGCTCCTTGGAGCGCGCTAAGAAAACCAAAAAGCCGATAACTCGGCCGGTGGCCCGGCTACTTGAGCTCTAACTTTCCGTTTGGACAACACCCATTTCCTTTTCGTACACATAGCACTACTTAACTTTCAATATGGAAGCACAAATTATACAATGTAACGTCAGAGGACACCTTAGAAATCTCGACGATGTCCAAGAACTTTTACACAAACACTCACCAAAAGTGTTGTGTGTACGAGAAACACACTTAAAATCCAAGCACACCAACTTTCTACGCAGATACATTATTTTCCGAAAGGACCGGTATGATGCCGTGGCGTCATCCGGTGGTGTAGCCGATGTAGTTATTCAAGGAATAGCATGTACACAACTACAACTACAAGCGTCCCTTGAGGTGGCTGTTCGAGCGGTTCTTTTGAACAAACTCCTCACCATTTGTTCTCTTTACATACCCCGACACTACCACCTGCAAAAACATGAATTTCAGACCTTAATAGATGAGCTACCAGAATCTTATCTGGTCCTTGGGGACTTCAATGCACACAGCAGTCTCAGGGATTATTCTCGCTGCGATGCGGGCAGACGACTAATCGAACAATTCCTTTTCTCTTCAGGCGCTTGCCTGTTGAATCAGAAAAAAAGCCAACATATTGTAACCTCGCTAACAATACCTACTCCTCCATAGATCTCGCTATTACATCTCCATCGCTTCTATCTCTACGCAAATGGAAAGTCGGTAATAATCCTTATGGAAGCGACCACTTTCCAATAGTTCTGAGTTCACCAATAATGTATGAATGTCCCCCACAGGTTCCCATATGGCAGATGGAGAAAGCCGATAGAGAAGAGTTTCCTAAAGTTACTCGCTTAAATTGGACTGATATGCGTGGTTTAGGCATAGATGCAGCTGTAGAGTACTTTACAGCTTTTCTCACGGATGCTGCAACTAAGCGCATCCCGCAAACAACTGGACTGCCCGGTAACGACGTGGCCCATGGTGGAACACTGAGGGTCGAAACGCGCGCAAAAAAAAACAATGCATGGAGGCTGCTTCGGGATTCTCCGACAGCCGATAATCTCGACAGTTTTAAGAACATAAAGTCTCAAGACAGGAGAACGCGCCGACAGGCAAGAAGGGAAAGTTGGCATTAGTTTTCATAGGGAATTAATTCATATACACAGGGGGCTAAAGTCTGGAACAGGGTTAGTAGGGTAGCAGGCCGACAAGCACATTCACTTCCTCTAGGAAACACACAAGGCGACAGCTTGGAAGACCTGGCTAACTTCCTAGGTACAAATTTCAAACAAGGTGTCCAGCTCGTCGCACTATTACGAAGGCTTTCCAACACTGCAAGACAAGATAGAAAAACAGAAACCATAGCGCAAATCCACAAAACACGATGAACCATACAATGAACCTTTCCATTGAGCTGAGCTACAGGCATCGCTGAACTGCTGCAATAAATCCGCCCCAGGTTCCGACCGTGTTGTATATGAAATGTTGAAACACCTCCAAGGAGCTACGCCGCTCTTTCGGCACTAGGGGTACCGGGGTTGTGTTTCAACATTTCATATATAACACGGTCGGAACCTGGGGCGGATTTATTGCAGCAGTTCAGCGATGCCTGTAGCTCAGCTCAATGGAAAGGTTCATTGTATGGTTCCTCGTGTTTTGTCGATTTGCGCTATGGTTTTTGTTTTTCTATTCTTGTCTTGCAGCGTTAGAAAGCACTAAAAACCCCTCTTTCGCTGTATATTACTGTTTGGTTTTCCGGCGAGATCCCCTCGGCCTGGAAAGAAGTCATTATAATTCCCATTCTAAAGCAGGGCAAGGATGCATCCTCAGTTCCCAGTTACAGACCTATAGCCCTAACAAGTTGGGTGTGCAAGGTTTTTAAAAAAATGATAAATTGGCGGCTGCTACATTTCCCCGAAGCCAACAACTCAGTTGATCCATACCAGTGCGGTTTTCGAGAGGGTAGATCAACCTCTGACCACCTAGTACGTATTGAGGCAGAAATTCGCGACGCTTTTTTCCACAAGCAATTCTTTCTTTCGGTGTTCCTCGATATGGAAAAGGCCTACGACACCACATGGCACTTTGGAATATTAAGAGACCTGTCCCACTTAGGTGGACGTGGAAGAATGTTCGATATAATAGAAAGTTACTTATCCAATCGAACATTCCGTGTTCGAGTGGACAATGTCTTGACCCGAACATTTGTCCAAGAAACAAGAGTGCCGCAAGGTGGCGTGCTGAGTTGCACACTTTATATTATCAAAATGAATTCGTTGCGTCTGTGCATCCCGCAAAACATGTTTTATTGCACATATATCAATGTCGTGCAAATCAGCTTTAAATCTTGCAATCTTACAATGTGCGACAGGCAGGTTCAACTTGGTTTGAACAAGTTAACCAAATGGGCAGACGAGAACGGCTTCAGCCTTAACCCGCAAAAAAACACTTGAGTCTTATTCTCAAAAAATAGAGGCCTCCATTCTGACCCGGAAATTGACCTGCATGGTCAGCGACTAGCCGTGCAAACGGAGCATAAATTCCTCGGCATAATTCTAGACACGAAACTCGCCTTCATATCACATATAAAGTATATTAAGAGCAAGTGCATAAAAACCATGAACATTCTAAAAGTATTGTCACGCACTACGTGGGGTAGTGACAACAAGTGTCTGTTGAATCTCTATAAAAGACTCATACGCACGCGTCTAGATTATGGGGCAATAATTTATCAGTCTGCAACACCGAGCGCGTTGAAGATGCTTGACCCTGTCCACCATACAGGCATTCGTCTTTCTACGGGTGCTTTTCGCACCAGCCCCGTGGAAAGCCTCTACGTCGAATCGAACGAGTGGTCGCTAAACCTCCAGAGAGTTTACCTATCCTTTGTATATTTCCTCAAGGTGAGCGCAAACAAAGAGCATCCCTCACACACCACAATTAATGATTTGTCCAGTTCTGCCCTTTATGACTACCGTCCTTCCGTGAGACAGCCCTACTCAGTTCGCGTGAGGGGCTTAGCTGAGTTGACGCGTGTGCCATTTCTCGAACACTGTCTCATGGCTCCCGCTGCACAACTACCGTCATGGTGGTGGCAGCTTATTGACTGCGATGTATATTTAATGGAAGTAACGAAAAACGAGCCTTGCGGCGCGTGTTTCGAAAAAGTAACGAAACTTGCGGCCGTTAAATACATTAAAAACAATTAAAAGTACAAAAGGCAGTTATATACACGGATTCCTTAAATGTGATAAAAGCCTTAAAAACTCTAAAATAACACAGAAATCCGGTTTTCGTCTCACTATACTCATTTTATGCACGATCTACACACTCGAACAACATATCGTAGTCTGCTGGGTGCCAGGGCACCGCTAGATACAAGACACATGTTGGCGGATCAGCTAGCTGCATCCGCCCACGAAAACGGTGCCTCCAATACACTCATTTCCGTTCCTCCACTTGACTTGAAGCCCTTCCTTAAAAGTAACCTCAGGGCTTATTGGCAGAGCACATGGGCTACACACACACAAAAGAAACTACACGTTATCAAGCCGCATCTGGGTAATTGGCCAGCAGTATCAAAGTCAGGCTACACAGAAGTAATACTTACAAGGCTAAGAACAGGACACACATAGAGTACACACTCACACCTTCTCTCCGGTGGTGGTCCATCCATGTGCGTGAAGTGCGGTGAACCACTCACCGTCTTTCACATTTTATTTCAATGGAAAGAACTTGACACTGTTCGACGAAAACATTTCAAATTACCCTACCGACAGCAAGTATCTCTTCATCCATCGATGTTCATAGGTAGAGAACCAGTTTTTAGTTATCAATCATTGCTTTCATTTTTAAAATATGTGCATGACTTTCACGTGATTTACCCAGGCATTCCGTAGCACGGCCTCTTAACAGAGACTACCGCTGCGGTAGTTACGCCAAAGGAAAGCACCTGCCTCGCTGCCCTTGGACACAAGGGTGTTCACGAGGCATTCGTGCTGATGCCACATCTTCATAGTTTTATTCGCCATGTCACTCTCATGATATATATATATATATATATATATATATATAATATATATATATATATATATATATATTATATATATATATATACCCGCCTACTGCGTGAGGAATTTTCACGATATATATATGTATATATATATATATCGGAATGAGGAATTTTCACGATATATATATATGTATATATATATGTATATATATATATATATATATATATATATATATATATATATATATATATACCCGCCTTCTGCGTGAGGAATTTTCAGGCGTCTATACAGCTACTGACCACAACCATTGTCCACATTCCTTGTCTTATGAATTGGCGCTCATAAACACTACGTATCATCTTCATCATGCAAGGATTTGCTTCATAAAGGCGAATTTACAATAAATGCAGAAATAAAGGATGGTGAATATCTAGGGGCACACTGTATGAAAGTCTGGCGAAAAGATCGTCAGCATGCCATCAATAGACATGGCCGCCAAAGTAACATTGCTCAATGGTAAGACACTTGATGTGCCCTTTTTTCCTTTCGTCTGTGAAAATTACTTTTTGAAACCGCAATATACGTCTGAAATTTACTAATAACCTGAAATTGGTAGTCAGCACATTGGCCGTGCTCCACCAGTCTTGCTGTTCATTAGCTTTTTATCTGTTTCGCACATAAAGGTAAAGAATAATACTTGAATGCCGTCGTCCACTGCCAGTTCATTTGCACAAGTTCGTTGGGGCAAATACAATGCAGTCGAACGCACAAGCATGCATACCTTACAACTTGTTTTACCAAGGTTTTACTCCATCGTGAAACTCTGGAAATCAATTTGTTATTTCTGACTTGCATAGACGTCTTAAATTTCCTCAAACAGTCAGATATCCTGCTATGGCACTGTACAGGTAGCTGACATCATCATCATCATCATCAGCCTGTCTACGCCCACTGCAGGGCAAAGGCCTTTTGAACATTGTGCTTTCTGTTGCCAGTGTTTTAATCTCATCTACCCACCTAATTTTCTGTCCACGCGTTTGCCCTCTCTTGGAGGTTACCCTTAATGTCTCTCTTGGCAATCTTTTTAACTCAAAGCTCTCTTCCTGTCTCTTATTCACCACATTTTACCTCGCTGCGTCGTCCTCAGAAGCAGGTGGTAGGTAAGTACCACAATATACCTTCCTCTTGAGAGATAGTGGTAGACTACTATTCATGTGAATGGCCAAGTCCCATCCTTATTCTTCTAGTTATTTCACTCTCATGGTTCGGCTCCGCGGTTAACATGTATATGACATGCACTTGCTATTATGTATTATTAATTTTCAGTTTCCTGTCTTGGAGTTGCTCAAAATATGTGCGAAGCGCAGGTGCAATAATTTTCTCAATTAGAAATGTCTGTCTCCCTGTCGTAAACTGTCAATGTGTAGTGATGGAAACAATACATGTCATCTACCATGGCCTTGTCCAGACTTGCAGGAAGAATTCTTCCATCTTTTACAGCAAGCTGTCGACCGCTGATGTCCTTTGAGCAGCTGTCTACGCTGGATATATGCATAACAGATACCACAAAAAGTTCCGTCTACTTGCAAAGAGGCCTTACAGTACACAATTAGTAAATATTAGGCATGATGGCTTAACACATGCATATAATTATATACCAAAAAGGGTTCTCGAAAATTCGCCCAGGATGCATTAACAAGTATTACGAGGAATAGTGGCTCACTGCTACAATTGTAATTGTGCATTAGGTATCGAGTTTTCCTGCTCTTGTGTATTAGAAAAGGGTGAAATATACAGCGTGCAATATAAGTAATTTGAACACAATACTCCGTGAGCATTGCCATGAAAATATTATATATATATATATATATATATATATATATATATATATATATATATATATATATATATATATATATATATATATATATATATATATATAGTGTGTGTGTGCGTGTGTGTGTGCCTGGTCAGTGTGCCGCATGGTTACAAAGGAGCCCATTTATTGTATCATACCACGAGTGCAGATTTCAAAAGAGCTTAAGATTCAGTAATGCAGCAAGCATGTCAGACGGGACAGAAAACATTGAACTATGTGTAAGTTTTTCTGTCCCTCTGCTGTTCTTGCAGTTAATAAATCCTGGGATATGCTTTAGCAACATGCCCAATTTTCCTCTCTTTAAAAATAGCGATCTTAGCTATACTAAAGTCCATTCATATGCAGGCCTGGTCCTGTACACTAGAAGTGTCTGTTCAACTAAATGACCCCTTGATCCACTCCCCTTCGTTTGCTCTTTCATAGCGAGGGCCTCGTGCCAGCAAACTTGATGCCCTCAGGTAATATTTGCAGGTTTATTGGTCAGCTACCAGCTCGTAAAGAGTTCACGGGCTACGCGACACCAGTATGGCTATGTATGCTGGTGTGAGACTTCCGGGATTACACACACAGTGGTGCCCAGCGGGGTGGATGACAGAACAAATATGTCGTAGCTACAGTGGTGCAGTATTGGATGCAATATACGTTGTTGTAGGTTCAGGCCCTGGCAGCAGTATGTTGTATTTTTGTGCGCCATAATTCACCTTTACGCACTACAGATCACTACACTAAATTTAAAAACTACGAATAATGTCCCCTATGGCTCCCTTGGCATCATTTTCTGTTGGCGTCATCAGGTTCTGTCTAACAATAAAAAATAAGATGCACGTCGCAAAACACAATGGTTTCTTAACGTCCGCTGCAGGGATACGGATGATTGTACGACAACAAAAATTTAATGTATATTCTATGTACCAAATAGTGGAGCGCATGCAAGAGTGTGCTCTAATTTTGGATTCAGCGTGTGCATAATTCCATTTCAGAAACGGCAACGGGCGAGATCACATAAACGCAGCTCTCGATGAGAAAACTATGCCTACGTGAACCGTTAAATTTCTGAGTAGAAGTGTAGTGCGTTAAGAGCGCATACACGTCAAGCGTACATGCTCTTATCTAAATAGTTCGTGCGCGTACTCATACATTCAGCAGTTTACGATATGCTACTCTCGCGTGATATACTTATGGGTGTTTCTACGGCGTAGCCGAGTGGCCGCAGCTTGCGATAGCTACGCGCTAGCGTGCTACGAGCAGCTTTTGATGAATTTATTGTCACGTTCAATCTTTAAATTGCATGCTCTGGTAGCGTACTGGCTTATGCACTGCAGCGCTGGAATTATTTATTTCTCGAATGCGGTGCAGTAGTACTGAGGCTTTCCGTTTGCACAGCATTGACGTATCGTGCATTGCATAGCATACTCCGTGCGTTTAGCATTAAGGTGTTGCTCAATCGGTATGTAAAGCGTAGGTAGGCTAGGCATTATAAGTGCATCAAGAAGTGTTTATTTTTGCACCTCCTAGTTCCCGCCAAATACAACGACAAAGTGCAAGAATATAACGTCGCCCTGGCGTAGCCACTTGTGGGAAATTGCTGGTTCAACTCCCCCCCACCCCCCTCCGATTTTTCAGCTTTGTATGTGCGTATTTATACGTACACATACAAATGCACTCGCAAACGCACATAAAGGGTAGTTGAACTCCATGCGCCCGAAAAAAATTTCTGGCTATGCTAGTGTGGTTCAGTATACGTACGTCATAGTATCTCAGGTAAACTACAATGACTGGAATACGTAAACAACGCCAGCAAACTAGGTAAATACCTGTAGTGAAATAGCAGTTAGAGCTTGGCACGAACAGTGCGAAGCCAAAACACCACTTACATTAGAAATCCTTAAGTAAAGTTGTATAATGGTAAATTCACAGAAAAAATTGTGTCGTTCCAACTGTGATGCATGATATGATAGTATATGATGTGATTGATCATGTCCCAGGCCCAGTCTGTAGAAAATGTTGGTGGAATTGTCACGAAATTTTTAATATATGAAGCACATGTCAGCTAGGTTTTCATAGTCTCTGGAAGTCTTCCGGTTCAATTCTACTTCGGGTCAAGATTTGGATACCCTACAATACACACTTAAAATGTTCGGTGTTTGACTGCCTGTATACGCAGCTGTAAAGAGTTCGATAGACCATATGTTCACAAGGTAGACAGTTCGACTTCTAACACGCCTGGTATAACAAGTTATGGGCTTTACTTTAGAGGTCAAATGTTGATACCCTTGACCTGCATGCATGAAATGGTCTTAGGTCGATCGATTGCTCCTATATACAATCTGGAAAGTTCGGTGTTACAGTGCCCGCGTACATTAAATATCAAAGGTATGATTGCCTACATATCGTCGGAGCTACTCCTGAGCACGCCGAGGGTCAGGAGTCGCCGTAGCTACTCCTGACCAAGCTGCAGTACGACGGTTACCAAGTTCTGACGACGCCATTTTTCGAAATATCATTGCATCAGACACATCGCCTTACCTAGCCGACGCCCTCTTCCAGGTTTTGGCCTCATACAGTGAAAATTTCGACATCCATGATCACCACGTGGGCCAGACTAAAATTGTCACTCACCGAATCAGCACTGGTGAATTTGCACCCATTCAGCGTCGACACTACCGCGTGTCCGCGTCTGGCAGAATTCATTCAAAAAGAAGTGGCCAAAATGCTTACGAAAATTATGCTCGAACCATCACCTAGCCCTTGGGTTTCCCCGTGATATCAGTAAAGAAGAAAAAGGGCTTCTGGTGTTTCTGCATTGATTGTTGACACTTTAACAAAATTACCAAGAAAAATGTGTGCCATCTACCATGCATTGACGACGCGCTCGACTGGCTCCATGTCGTCACCATCTGTTCATATGTCGACCTCCCATCTGGCTACTGTCTAATTGCTGTAGACACATAGATCGTGAGAAGACCGCCTTCGTTACCTCTGACGGCCTTTACGAATTTAAGGCCATGCCCTTCGGTCTCTGTAGTGTTCCAGCAACCTTTGAAAGAATGATGGACACGCTGCTTCAAGGGTTTAAATGGTCGACGTGCTTGTGCTACTTGGACTACATCATAATCTGCTCACCTACCTTCGCAACACACCTTGAACGCCTTTCGACCAGACTATCAATATTCCGACGGGCTGGCCTCCAGCTCAATTCCTCGAAGTGCCATTTCGGTAGTCGTCAAATTACTGTGTTATGCCACCTTCTTGACGCTTCCGGTGTCCGGCTAGACCCGGCAAATTTACGCGCTGTAGCGAACTGCCACGTTCCACGCTCTCTGCATGATGTTCGCAGTTTCCCGGGCTGGTGCTCATACTTTCGCCGGTTCGTGAAGAACTTTGCGGCGCTCGCACGCCCACGCACTGAGCATCTCAAATAAAAGGTCATGTTTAATTGTGGTCCTCTCCAAACTGACGCCTGTTCTCAGCTAATCACCGCTCTAACGACACCACCTATACATGCACATTTTGACCCCGATGCTCCTACAGAAGTGCGTACAGACGCTAGTGGTCAAAGCATTGGTGCACTTTTCGCCCACGCAATTACACTGACCTTGTAATTGCGTACGCCAGTCGTCTTCTTTGCAACTCTGAATGCAATTGCTCTATAACAGAACGGGAATGCGTTGCCCTTTTCTGGGCGGTTTCAAAATTGTGCCCTTACTTGTATGGCCACCCTTTCCGTGTTGTCTCAGATGATCGCGCAGTTTGTTGGCTTTCTTCACTGAAGGACCCTACTAGACGACTTGGTCATTGGGCGTTGCGTCTTCAAGAGGATTCCTACTCATTCGCCTACAATTCTGGACGCCTCCATCAGGACGAGTTTGCCTGCCCCGCTGCACTGTTGACCAACCGGACGGATCGGTCATCGAGCCTAACCCCAGCATCATGTCCACGTCTTAGTTTCTTCACATTGGTGACGAACAACGTCGTGATGCTACCAAGGGGGGGGGGGGTTGGGGGGGTTCACACCCCCCCCAAAGTTTTTCAATTGCGATATATACACGACACATCAAACGCACGCACGAACATACATGAAGTATGGTTGAACCCCCCCCCCCCGAAAAAAATCTCTACGCCCCTGTCGTGATGCTTCCTTGCGATCTTTGACGCCGAATCTTCGCCTAACGACGCGTCACTCCGCATGTTCATCCTCTTAAATGGCACACTGTGCCGTCGTAGCGTCCAGCCAGATGGCCTTGATCTCCTTCTCGTCGTGCCTAAACAACTGCGTTCAACAGTGCTGCGTGATCTTCACGACGAACCAACTGCTAGTCACCTGGGTGTATCTCGCGCTTGCGACAGTGTTCGGCGCCGCTTCTTTTGGCGCGGTCTTGCCCGTTGGTTTCTGGGATACGTGTCATGCTGCGATAAATGTGAACGTCGAAAGCGACCTGCCGCACCCCCCGCTGGACTTCAACCGATCTCTACCCTACCGAACCTTTCTTCCGTGTAGGTGTAAACCTTCGCGGTCATTTTTTTGAGTAAAACTCTGGTAACAAGTGGGTCGCCGTTGCTATAGGCCATGCGACCAGCTATGCCATCACTCGAGCGCTGCCCACCAGTACCGCTACTGACGTTGCCGACTTTTGCTCCACGATATCATCCTAGACCATGGCGCTCCTCACCAATTGCTCACGGGTGATGGCCGGGCAAATTTGTTACGAGTAATCAGCGATCTTTTGCGCTCTTCCTAACGAAGCACAAGTTGACCACTTGCTACCATCGCCAAACAAACGGCCGCAGCGAGCGCTTAAATCGCACCTTCACGGACATGCTCACAATGCATGTTTCCTGTGACCAACCTGACTGGACCGGGCGCTACCCACGTGACCTTCGCCTCCAATTCATGGCATCATGACACCGCCGTTATTCACTTTTTTATATGATCTTGGCGTGATCCGACGTTACCACTGGACACCCTACTGTCCAGCTACTACACCCCGCCTATCGAGTACGCACGTGACGCTATTCGCGCTGACCACCGCTCGTCAGATCACCAGCTCTAGGCTGTCAGCTTCACATGTAACTAGAAGACTCTCTACACCGCCCGCATGTCGAGGTGCGCTTTTCACCTGGCTCGCTAGTTCTCCTGTGGTGTCCTGTTCGTCGTGTTGGCTTACCCGGTACTGGGGTCTTACCGTATGAGAGCGTTCCCGTTGTCTGAGACTAACCTGCCGGCAACCATGCCCGGTGACATAGCGTACGTCAGTAGGTCAAAAACCATCCTGCCCGCCTTCTGAGACCAAGTTTAAAGTGCACCGAGACCGCGATTATACCGCCGGTGGTAATGCTACATAGCTAGCACATCAAAGGTCAGAGCGTACAGAAGACGACAAAGAAGAGGACTGACCTGTCCACTGTAGGTGCTCCCTCCATTTTGATCGATGCTGTAGGCGTCATTGTAAGTAAACCTGTAAATATTCACCCCTCGTGTCATTTCACGTTACAATGTCATCATCACAAAAATATACATATTTTTTCTATCATTTGTGAACATTTCTGGAGTGATAAGAGGGAAACAACTTGGATTATTGCACTTTATGTGAAAGGGGCTGCGAGAAGGCGAGAGATCCTTATCGCCTCAGCCCACCTCCCGATAGCCTCCTGAAGTGCGGGGTTGTAGCCCTGCATGGCAGCCTCCCACTACTCCTGGCTACCAAAATGTTTACGAAGGCTCGGAGGGAGGGGAGTGATTTTCACTCTGCCACATAATGCGGTTTTGGTCCTCTCTTCGACAGTAAAAATTGGCGATGCTTGCACTAAGCACAAAGCCGCGCAAGCCCTGAAACAGCAAAGCTGAATGATTCTATAAAATTGATATACATTCTTGGGTTTAACGTTGTCCCCACCAAAAAAAAACAAAAAGAAAAAATCTGGACGATTGTGAAGGCTACTCTGCTCGCTGCAGACTAATCTGGTGCCGAAGACCAATCAGGTGAAAACTGAAGCCGCCGGTAGCAAGGCCTACAAGAAATGGCAGAATGAAGATGAACATGGTTTGTGTGTCATATGGTCTTCGGCGCCAGTTAATTCAACAACACGCTTTGCCATCGAGCAGGTGCATGGGGTCCATTTATGATACGAATCTTGCGGATATTTATGAATTAGACCTTTTTGCAAAAATGGTTTTACTTCTGCTACGGAGCCTTTTTCTAACTAATTCAAATGTTTTTCCACACTGTTTGAGACTTCACTACGAATACTGACGCTTCAAAAGACGTCAGCAATGGGCAGTAGTAGAGCTCAGCCTTAACTGCCCTTCGGCTTCAGGTATGTTGAGCAACTAGTTTCCAAGGACTTGTACAGCGATTGATATTCGTGGAAGACAAAAGTTAACATTTCAAAAAGTAGTCTAGAAAGCTTTAGCAATAGATTTCGCAACGAAAAGCGCAGCAGAACTGCATGTTTCAACGAGCGTCTCTGATGTACGCCGTGTAACTGCACAAAAGCGAGGGCAGAAAGCAATTGCCCCAGCAAAAGATGCCAGCGAAAGAAATCGTCAAAAAGTTGGTGTTGTGGCTGTTTTAAGCACATGAACGAAAACTACATACATGCGTCGGCGACCGTGTTTCGGTTGTAGCAAGAAAGGGTTATATTCCGTGTTTCTGTCAGTCTTTTAAGTACGCAAAGTTATCTGACGCGCGAGCACTGAACATGAAAGTTCTTTACTGTGCGCAGGAAGTGATGCTAAACGGCATGAGTGTCTCCGCAAAAGATGCCATAACTGTACGTCTACTGATAAAGAAGACTCCCGCTTGACATGGGATTGGATACGGGAGCAGAGGAACCCATCATTTCTCGCAGGCAATAGCAACAGTTGTTTCATTATTTGAAGTTGCGCGTGACAAAGTTGCATCTACGCACTTACAGAAGTGCATTAGCCGAGCCAGCAGGACCGGCTGACGTTGTTGTTGAACATAACGGGCAAATTGTCTTGTTACGCTTATAGATCACTGAGCAGGAAGACCCGCCACTGCTTGGCAGAGAGTCGATTACAGCGCGTGCGGCTCGACTGGAATGCTGTATTTTCCTGCAACAAGCTCTGCTCGGCACGGGAGCCGACGAGCACTGAAGCAAAAGTAGAGTGGAGCGAGCTGGTCCAAAGTACAGCAAACTTTTCAAAGAGCTGGGATGTATTACAGAAGAGAAGGCAGAACTCTTTCTCAAAGCGGACACTCGTCCAAAGTTTTTGAAGGCGCGCATTGCACACCCGTCGGCAAAATAAGTCGGGACGTGCGAGCGACCACCGCAATCAGATAAAACTGCGCCGCTGTGCTCCTCCGGAACATGGTGGAGACACTGCTTTTGTGGACGCCATATTGGTTCAAACGTTCGCGTTCGGTGGCAATGCCTGGAATGCAAAGATAGAACGCTTTCAGCTAAATGCGCGGGAAGTTGGTTCAATTTGTCCCTGCTGGCGGTAGGGCTTGCACATATATTGTTGGTAACAAATAGATTAGGCACTAAATATTACGCACGAAGCACTTGATGGCGAAATAAAGGCATTTAGAGCATATCTATTGGTCTCTCTCACTGGCTGTGTAGGTCCTCGTGCTCTCCCGGCCGATTTATAAGGTTGACGGGTACCGAAATTGACATGTCATGACAAGAGCATGCGAAAAACATAAATGACTGCTCACAACATGAAAATCATGACATGCCTTTAATGTACGCCATGACATACGTGACATGGTCAAGGAGCTACAAGGGCTGTTTGGTCAATTTCATGTACACCAAAATTCACATGGTATGATAACAGCATGAGGGAAAAATACAGGACTGGTATAACACGAAAACCTTGTCATGCATGTAATATAGGCCATGACATACATGACTCGGTCATGGAGTTCTTACTGCTGCTTTATTAATTTGGTGTCTACCACAAATGACGCGACATGATACGACGGCATAACTACCATAACTGACTGGTTCTAACATGAAAATCACGTCATGCATGTCATGTGCGCCATGACACACATGACCAAGTCATGGGATTTCAATGGTGAATTTATTAACTTGTTGACAACCAATATTGACATGGCACGGTAAGAGAGTATGACTGACAGAAATGACTTGTAATAACGCATAAATCATGTCATGCAGGCCATGACATAAATGACTCGGTAATACAGCTCTAAAGGCTCGTTTATTAAATTTCAGTATACCAAAATTGAGAGGGCACAGTAACAGTGTAAGATGAATATAAATGACTGCTCATAACATGAAAATCCTGTCATGTACGTCATGACATACATGACCCGGTCATGGAGCTCTAACATGGAGCTCTGTTAGAGCTCTAACGTGACCCGGTAAAGGAGCTCTAACATGAAGCTCTGTTAGAGCTCTGACATGACTCGGTCATGGACCTCTAACAGGCAAGCAGTCTCGCTCCAAATTCACTTGCGTGTGATTAGCTTTTTGCGGATTAGCTTAATCCGGCCAGATCTACACTGTTTTGTGGCCATACTCTATCATCCAACTGACAAGACAAGCTGAATTTACTCAGAATGGCTGGTTTGGATTACATTAGTCCGGATTAGCTTAATCCGGCTTAATTTCTATTGTCTTATTGTGGCCATACTCAGTGATCCAAATGGCTAGGCAATTTCAACTTACAGATGAGAGAGTTGCTGAAGATTAGCTTAATTCGGATCAGTTTAATCTGGCTTAATCCGGATGGGCTTAGCGTGGCCACGCTCCGGCATTCAACATGCTAGACATTCTCAACTCATTCCAAATTCACTTGCTCGTGATTAGCTTAATGTGAATTAGCTTAATCCACCTTAATCCACATTGCCTTAGTGTGGCCACACTCTGTCATCCAACTGGCTAGGCAATCTCAACCTAGTCAAGTTTGTTGGTTCAAGATTCAGACTACCGTATTCCAGCTTAATCGAATTTAATCGGATCGGCTTAATGCGACCATACGCCGTTACCCAAACGGCTAGTCATTCTCAATTCACTCAACATTGACTTGTTCAGGATTAGCTTAACCCGGATTTATTTAGTTGTGCCTTATCCGAAAGAACACAGCCTAGTCGGGTCTAATCTACCTCATGGCTATGCCATCTCATCTTGGACCGGATTAGCGTGATCCGACATAATCTCCACTAATTTTGCCAAATCCCACTTGATAGTTGATAGATCAGTGTAGATTGGTATCGATTAGCGTTATATTGGCTTGTCCAGACTCAATTAGGCTGTGGTATACTGGCTTAACTAGGCTTTTTCTAAGCTTTTCTAATCAATACTGATGAGTATCAATCAGTATTGATTTTTATCGATTACTACTGATTGTTTTGACTATGGTCTTTTAGGATGAGCTACGATTAACTGGTCTTGACCAAGCTTATCTAAGCTTATCGCTAAGGTAGCCGAAGCATCTATTCACTCGGCACGGCTTAACGCAAAGCCTAGTATCCTCTTTGTAAAAGCAGTTTCACGCGATTATTATGCGATGCAGCTCTAGCGAGATAAGCAAGGATTTTGTTAAAAGCATGCTCACTGCCAGCGATAAAAGTGCACGGCCACATGCTGGACAAGTCAACATGTAACCTCGTATCCCTTGGTGCTGTCGGTCGGATGCCAGCTGTCGCGTTTCACTTGTGCTTCCCATTTTTTTCTTCGCTCTCTGTTACGAGGGAAGCGAAACAGCCGCTGGCCTTTCGCGTGTTAATTAGTACACAGTGGCACACAGCAGCCTGTCATAGCGGCCAAAGAAGTGATCTCAATACATAAAGAACAATGTGTTTACAGCACCGTTCCCGCGCTGGCATCTGCGTGCCGCCCGATACTTTTGAACCAATATGGCCGCCAGGCGGCGTGGAGTCTTTCAAAAGGTGTCTTCACCCAGGAAGCGGAGGCGCGCGCACCCTGAGGCACCGTAGATAAAACTAGAATTACTCTATCTACAGTACCTTCAGGTAGCAGAGTTGCGCATCTGTCTTGCGCAAGCTGACGCTCGGGCCAATTTCTGTATATTTAGGCGCCGCCGCTCAGCGAACAGAATTTACACTAGTCATCGATAATCAATGGTTATTGCCGGCATTCGATACACCAGACCTGTTAATCGGTGACGCGGTAGGTATGTCGCCTGCAAAAACGGAGTGCGACTTCACCGCATAGCTGCGGTTGCTAGCCAGACCCATCCTTTTGTTTTGTTTCTGCAATACGCGCCCGCATTGCCTCAACCAGTCGCCACGCTCGTCCGGGGAAGCGGCTGGAGTATGCGCGCTTGGACCGCCAGGGCGGCACTGCCCACACCGCGGAAACTCCAGCGCTGGTTCCCTATACGCTCGCCAATTACATAAAGATTTTTTTTCTACTCCATTCGCCTATTTTGTTGCATGCGTAAGGGGATCTGCCTGCCTATTGCTATATTATGTTAATAAACTGAAGCACTCTTTCGGCTCAATGCCTTTTCATTTTCGGTGCCCTCGCTCGTGTTTCAGTATCCCATGGCACGCTTCAACTAAACGAATGTGCGAGGTAATGTGTGTGGCACCGGTTTGAAACTGAGACAAGATATGTTATCTCTTTATTCAGGGCAAAGCGCGCCGCGTACACTTCAGTGCAACCGTGCCCCCGTCGAATTGAGCGCGTCACGGATTGAAGAAAGAAAGCTACGCCTAGCGCAAAACACTACATGTAATCGATGGTCCGCTGGAAGCGAATAAAAAGATATGGCTGCGAGATTGAGAGGAAGCGCAGGCGCACTTTCCACGTCAGACGGCGCGGCGATGTAGTTTAACTGATTGCGGTCGTCGCTCGCGCGTCCAGACTTATTTTGGCGACGGGTGTACCTTTCGCACTGGTTCCAGCGGTTGAAAAGAGCTTGAAAAAATGCAGTCCATGGCAGTGACCACACCATTATCGACGTGTGTATTCCACGCCGGTAGTGTCGGTGGTAAGGAAAGACGGAAACATCCGCCTTTGTGGCGACTACAAGACAACCGTGAACACTATGCTACACACCTGTCGCTTCTGTGGCAAAGAACTAGTGAAACATTACGGGCAGCGCGTGTACATTGAATGTGTACTGCACTTAAACTTAGAATTTTTAATGCATTTGTAAAGGCGTTTGTTGACGGCGGGATCGATGGCGACGATACGCAGCGACGACAGTAACGACAGAGCGCAGACTCGCAGACTCTCACGAGCAAGCGCACGAGGGGCGAGCTCTCCGACAAGAGGCGAAGAGGGCGACCCACTAGAAGGCGCTCAAGAGGCGGCCCATTACAGCGTTCTAATGCTTCTGTACAATTACCCCGTGTACGCAAAGGGAGCCGCCCGGCGACCTAACAGCTGGTCACTATGAGCGGATCATGGTAGGGCTTGAGGCGCTCCACGTTCACAATGTCGCGCCCTCGACGGCGCATGTCCGAAGATGGCTCAATGGGTTCAATCATGTAGTTGACCGGGGACGTGCGTTCGACGACACGGTAGGGGCCTTCGTATTTGGGCAGTAGTTTGGAAGAGAGGCCAGTTGCAGCGGTCGGGACCGAGAGCCACACGAGCGCTCCAGGGAGGAACGTGCACTCAGAAGTGGTGGTGCCACCGCGAATGCTCTTCTGCCGCTCTTGTTCGTGCGTTGTAAAGGTCTTCGCAAGCTCGCGACATTCTTCAGCAAGCCTGGCTGTGTCCGAAATAGGCGCACATTCAGATCGATCCGGCCTGTAGGGAAGGATGGTGTCGATGGTGTGCGACGGGTGCCTGCCGTACAATAAGAAAAATGGCGAGAAACCAGTAGTGCTCTGAGAGGCGGTATTGTAGGCGTACGTGACGAAGGGCAGAATGGCATCCCAATTTGTGTGGTCGGCTGCGACGTACATTGAGAGCATGTCGCCGAGCGTGCGGTTAAAGCGTTCGGTGAGGCCATTCGTCTGCGGGTGGTAAGCAGTAGTTTTGTGGTGAACGACGTTGCACTCTTTGAGAATGGCTTCGACGACTTCCGACAAGAAGACACTGCCTCGATCACTGAGCAGCTCCTGGGGCGGACGGTGACGCAGCATGAATCGGTGGAGTAGGAAGGAGGCCACATTACGCGCTGTAGCCGCTGGGAGGGCGGCGGTTTCGGCGTATCGCGTTAGATGGTCAACAGCGACGATGGCCCAGCGGTTACCAGCCGAAGTCAGAGGAAGTGGTCCATACAAATCGATGCCGACGCGCCCAAACGGACGGTTAGGGCAAGGTAATGGTTGTAGACCTGCTGGCGACACGTGCGTTGCAGGTTTTCGGCGTAGGCAATCGAGGCAGGAGCGAACAAACTTCTGCACGTAGCGGTACATCCCTCGCCAGAAGTATCGTTGTCGAATGCGGTGGTAAGTTTTGGTTACCCCAGAGTGCGCGCATTGCGGGTCAGAGTGGAAGGCCTCGCATATTTCAGAACGCAGACTGCGGGGTATCACTAGTAGCCACTGGCGGCCGTCGGCGTTGTAATTGCGTCGGTGCAGTAGGTCGTCACGAATGGCGAAATGGTGGGCTTGACGACGCAACGCGCGAGTGGATGGTGTTGCCGACGGATCCGCCAACAAGTCGATCAGCGAGGTGATCCATTTATCCTTGCGCTGTTCGGTAGCGATGGTGTGAACGTCGATTGAAGCAATAGCTATGTGAGATACTGAGCAGGGCGCATTGTCGTCAGGCAAGGGAGAGCGCGAGAGGGCGTCGGCGTCAGCATGCTGGCGTCCGTTGCGGTACAGCACGCGGATGTCGTAGTCTTGCAGGCGAAGTGCCCAGCGGGCGAGACGCCCTGATGGATCCTTCAATGACGACAGCCAGCATAGTGCATGATGGTCGGTGACGACATCAAATGGGCGACCATACAAATAAGGTCGAAACTTTGTAAGGGCCCAGATGATCGCCAGGCACTCTTTTTCCGTGACTGTGTAATTGGTCTCGGCTCTGGTAAGCGTACGGCTTGCGTATGCCACGACATATTCGGGGAACCCTGGTTTGCGCTGCGCAAGGACAGCGCCGAGGCCTACACCACTGGCGTCCGTGTGTACCTCCGTTGGGGCCGTAGGATCGTAGTGGCGTAGTATGGGAGGCGACGTCAACAAACGACGGAGCTTTGCGAAAGCGTCGTCGCACTGTGACGACCACGAATGGAGGGGCCCGTTACTTCCGAGGAGCTTCGTCAGTGGCGATATGATAGTCGCGAAATTTCGAATGAAGCGCCGAAAGTAGGAACACAGTCCTACGAAACTGCGCAGTTCTTTGGCGGACGTAGGTTTGGGGAACTCGGTCACGGCTCGAAGCTTGGCTGGATCGGGAAGAATTCCGTCCTTCGACACGACGTAGCCGAGGATTGTCAGCTGTCGTGCTGCGAATCGGCACTTCTTTAGATTGAGTTGCAGACCGGCGTCGCTCAAACGCGTCAAAACATGCCGGAGGCGTTGAAGATGCGTGGAGAAGTCCGGAGCAAACACGACGACGTCGTCGAGGTAGCACAAGCACGTGTGCCATTTCAGGTTGCGCAGAACGGTATCCATCATGCGCGCAAAGGTGGCGGGCGCATTACACAGCCCAAACGGCATGACGTTGAATTCGTACAGGCCGTCGGGCGTGACAAAGGCGGTCTTCGGTCGAGCGTCATCAGCCATAGGTACTTGCCAGTACCCTGAGCGCAAATCGAGAGATGAAAAGAATTCGGCGCCATGCAGGCTGTCAATCGCGTCGTCTATTCGCGGCAGTGGATACACGTCCTTACGAGTGATCTTGTTGAGTCGTCTGTAGTCCACACAGAACCGCACAGAACCATCCTTCTTCGCAACAAGAACGACAGGAGACGCCCAGGGGCTGTTAGAGGGTCGAATGACATCGCGTCGAAGCATGTCGTCGACTTGCTCGGTGATTACACGGCGTTCTGCCGGAGATACGCGATATGGACGTTGCCGCAGTGGCAGGTGCCAGTGTCGATGCCATGCGTAACGGCCGACGTGCGGCCGAGAGAAGTTTGAGCGACATCGAAAGACGGGCGAAATTCTTCCAACAAGTCCAGAAGCTGAGAACGCTGGACCTGCGTAAGGCTGTCAGCTATGGAGGAACCAAATACGTCAGCGGGTGATGACCCAGACGTCGAAACAGCACTGAGCGTACTGGAACTTCGGCCGTGCGAGTCATCGGGCTCGTCTATAACTTGTGCGTCTTCTAGGGGTTCCACGCTGCCGAGACATTCCCCTCGCACCAACGTAACACTGTACGAAGAGGGGTTTATTACAAAAATAGAGGTGCTGCCCTGAGTGATTTGAACGGTCGCGAAAGGCACCAGCAAGCCTTTCCTCGTGCAAACACGGTCATATGGCGACAGGAGTGCAACGGTGTCGGATAGACTGGCGCAGTAGACTGACACCGCCGTTGACGAGTTTGCAGGCACTTTGACGTCGTCTTTGACGAGTACCTTGCTCGCAGCCGATGGACTGTCTGCCGGCGTCAAATTAGAGAGTAGTGAGAGCTCTATTTCGGCGGGTGCGCAATGAATTACGGCGTCGTGGCGGGAGAGAAAATCCCATCCGAGGATGACGTCGTGAGAGCATGCGGGAATTATGATGAATTCGACGGCGTACAGAGCGTCCTGAATGATGACACGGGCTGTGCATACCGCCGTCGGTTGAATACATTGGGCGCTGGCTGTACGGAGGGAAAGACCGGAAAGTGGCGCCGTCACTTTTCGTAGCAGGCGGCTTAGTTTAGCGTCCATAACGGATACGGCGGCTCCAGTGTCGATAAGGGCAGATGCGCGAACCCCGTCCACAAAAACGTCTATCACGTTCGATGGGCTTCGCTGAGGGCTTTCGCAGTTCGATAGCGTCGCAGTCCACGAGGCAAGGGCTGCGAGGCTAGTTTTCCTGGTCGCGTGCGACCGGACGTGGGCGCATCGGCGACAGTGAGCGACGTCGGGGAGACGGAGAGCGCCGAGTAGATGGAGCTTGGCGTGACGTCGGTGACAGAGGCGTAGGTGGGGCGTAAAATGTGCGGTTTGACTGGCTGGTGGCGGGCGACACGACTTGAGGCGGCTGGACGCGATTGCAATAACGCGCCACGTGGCCGGCGTAACCGCATGCGAAGCATATGGGGCGGTTGTCAGGTGTGCGCCATCGGTTTGCTGGAGCAAGGCCCGCCCATGGCGCAGGACGTGACTGACGGGGCAGCGACTGATATGACTGCATCGTGGGCTGCGGTCGTGGCCTCTGCATTACGTCGGCGTAGGTGGCCGGCACAGCCGCTTCGAAGGACTGATGCCTAGCGGCGGCTTCGGCGTAACTGTGTGGGGCTGCCGTCGGTATTACTGGGGACGTCCTTGCGACAACTTGGGCGTAACTCAGTGGTGCAGGAGACGGACGGTGCTGGTGGTACTCAGGCATGACCTCCGCGATTTCCTGCTCAATCGCTCGACGGAGGGGAGGGGGAAGGGTGGTTGACGGCTGGTGAACGTACTGAGGTTGAGCAAAGTCCAGCAGTGAGAACTGGCGCGCGATTTCCTCGCGCACGAATGACTTCACCTCTGCGAGCAAGGCGGAGTGGTCGGATATGGTCGACAAGCCAGCGAGCTCGGCGTCGCGGGATGGAGAGCGACGGGTCATCGACCGCTGCCGGCGCAGCTCCTCGTAGCTCTGGCAGAGCGTGATGACCTCGGCCACTGTGCTGGGGTTTTTGGCGAGCAGCATCGTGAAGGCATCGTCGTCGATGCCTTTCATAATGTGCCTCATCTTGTCAGATTCTGACATGGTGGCCTCGGCTTTCTTACACAAATCGAGGACGTCTTCAATGTAGCTAGTAAAGGTTTCGCCGGCCTGCTGAGCTCGTTCTCGCAAACGCTGTTTGGCCTGCAGCTTACGAACGGCAGGGCGGCCAAACACGTCGACGATGGCTGTCTTGAAAGTGGACCACGTCGGGAAATCGGATGCATGGTTGTTGTACCACATGCCTGCCACACCCGCGAGGTAGAAAACCAAGTTGCTCAGCTTGCCGGCTTCGTCCCATTTATTGGGGACGCTCACCCGTTCGTAAATCGTGAGCCAGTCCTCCACGTCGGTGCCATCCGCGCCGGTGAAGACAGGAGGGTCGCGGATACGGGGGACACCGGGACAAGCGGTTGGAGTAGAAGGCGGCGTTTGCTGAGCGGCGTCTTGCGGCATGGTAGATGGCACGGTACGGGATCGAAGCTCCAGGGGCATCAGATGGAGACGGAAGTTGTGGGAACAGCACTCTCCACCACTTTGTAAAGGCGTTTATTGACGGCGGGATCGATGGCGACGATACGCAGCGACGACAGTAACGACAGAGCGCCGACTCGCAGACTCTCACGAGCAAGCGCACGAGGGGCGAGCTCTCCGACAAGAGGCGAAGAGGGCGACCCACTAGAAGGCGCTCAAGAGGCGGCCCATTACAGCGTTCTAATGCTTCTGTACACATTGCTCAATTCGACTGCAAGAGGCTTCATTGACCTTACGGCTCCAACTTGAATTTATGTGTTTTTATGGGCATTTTTCGGTAGCAAGCCACAGAAAAGTACATTGAGCAACACTGCATGGCGACGACAGCGCCAGCTCCAGAAAAAGTATTCCTTGCAGCCGCGCGCACTTAAGAAGTTTCTTAAGGAAGCACGCAAGATGGTCACGCTTGCTAGGATTAATGGCTCCGAGGAGAATAGATAAAGTCAAGTATTTGGCTCAAGATACATTCATTCCATCCAGTGACAACAATTGCTTACGTACTTGGCCACAGGTAGGCAGACAAGACACCTTCTGAAGCTCAATTGATAAGAATACTCTCAAATGAGCCTCGCAAAAACAATGGCTGCTTTTCAAATTAATTGCTAGCTCGCCCCTGAATCGGGCAGGTACACCCCATCATCATCCACCCACCATCTGCCCATCACAAGTCGTCAGCGAGCAATCTTTCAATCACCCCACGTGATCAATCCTATGCACATTATCCAATATACACCCATCATCTGCTCATTAACCAATAAGCCATCGACTGCACAAGATCCACTATCCATCCATGACATGGAAATCAACCTAAATTCACCCAACATCTGCCAAGTGCATAATCCGACATTATTATGGGTGCTTGGTCACGTCATGCCCACCATCAGCCAAATTTTGAGTAGGGCGTGCGCTTCTAGGTGTTTATTCAGTAAAAATTGCACTACGCTGCTGTCATTAGTAGTGTGAAAGATAAAAGGAACAGAGCAACCAATAGCGTTAAGGTCTTGTAAATGAATCAGTGGGACTATGACTGCAAATGTCTGATACGCATCTACCGTTTCACTGGCAGGAGGTATATAACGCAGAAGCAATATGCGTGATACAAAGACCAATAACATTACATCCTAGGGACGATCTCATAGATTTTTTTCATTTATTATCTTAATAACTAATGCTAGAGTACACTTGCGCATGGCAGTCAAAAGATAATGAATGCATAACGCAAGAAAGAAGAATTTATACAGGTTGTTTAAGCGCTGTAAAACCTCTGAATATTCGATCGCAGCGCCAAGACCTCATTCGGTGATATTTGAACATGCTATTACAATATTCGCTTCCTCTGGCTACCAAGTATTGTTTGAGTCACCCCAAACGAAAGGGCAGATGAACGTTCAGCCGCTCAACGGTAAATATGCCTATAACGAATGGAATTCAAGCTGTGCGAAAAACTTTAACCTTTAAATATTGATGAAAGTTAGAACCAAGAAAAATCAGTAAAGTTCACCTAACTGCACCTGCATACTTCTTGAATGCAAGGCGTTTTACAGCGAAAGCTGCTATGAGATCATTTCACCGGCCGTTTTTGGCGCCGTAGTTGTCCGCCGCTGCCGCCGCTGCCGGTGTCCGTAACCAGTATCGCTCGAAGTAAGAAAAAAAACGAAATAAGAAAAAAATTCCAGGATGGAACGAGGTTCGAACCTGGGCCCTCTGTGTGGGAGCCCAGTATTCAACCTCTGAGCCATGCCGGTGCTTGAAACTGCTTCGCAAAAAGGTCCTATGCAGGCTTCATGTCAGGAAGGAACCACATTAACATGTGCAATATAGCGTGGTAGAAGAGTAAAATAAGCGCCAAGTGTCGCACAACGCAAATTCTGTAACCAGGCGTCACACAATGCGAATTGCGCAACGACAAGGTTGTTGAATGCTTCCAACCCATTACAAAGGGCTCCACCATAATTCTTCATCGTCATCAGGCACGGCATCAACAAAGGGCGCATTATGTCTTACATGCGTTTATCAGGTACAACGGCTCTCCGTAGAATGACGAAAAATGGCATCATGCCTGCTTTCCTACCTTCTCAAAAATTACAATGATTTATAGCATAGTGAGTTCCTCGTACGTGCACTTGCATTGGTTGCCAAGGAAGCCCATAAGCACATGATCCATTTCCTCGCGGTCTCGCGAGAGAGGGACATAGCCACCGGGCGTCACCTAATGCAAATTACATACCTGGTGGGCCGCTTAAAGCTTCTAACGCATTACAAAGGGTCGAGGCATAATTCTTTATCGTCATCAGCAGTCGCGGGCAGTCCAACGGGCCCGCGACGCAGCAGAGAGACTTGGTCTTTCTGTTCCGACGTGGGAGCGGCCCGCAACGTGCTAGGGCGCGTTCCGAGGGACCGAAATAAAGATTATTCATCCATCCATCCATCAGCAGTCGCGTCAAGAAAGTGCACATAATGCTTACAGAGGTGTAGCTGGTGCCTCGCTTCTCCACAGAATGACAGATACTGGCTTAGTAGGTGCTTCCCAACTTCACAAAAATTGTGATTTATGGCGTAGTGGGTGCCTCGCTAGTGTACTTGTATTAGTAGCCCCAAGAGAGCTTACAACGGGCTCTAGAAACGCCGCTCTTCCAGCTTTCGCTGTGACTGTGCTGCGGTTTCAGCGCAGGCCTGGCGTTTTCTTTTGTAAACAGCATTTTCCCCGAGCAAGTTCGTTGTTGAAATGGAATACGCATGCGCAAATAACACACAGCTAGGAACACTTGAAACCACTTGGGTTCAAAAAGTGCGGCAGATCCCACAGATTGTGGGAGTTTTATTTCATGTAAAGCGGTCGCCGAGGAACTGCTTTTTCAGCATCTTTGTTTTCCTTGTTTGCTACTCGCTACGTGATAGATCGACGCCTTTGAGCACTTGGTGTTGCGTGTGCATATCGTGCGCTTACCAAGCACGTTGTCTACATTGGCGTTTTAAGGGCAGCTTATATTCTGATGTGACATCTGTACTCACACTAGAGCACAGACGTCGGTTTTGTCGAAGCGAAGTGCACACTACCATGCGAATAGCGTATACCATAAGTAGGAGTCATCGGGAGATGACATTGATGTTGTAAGCAACAGTTAAAAACACACTTTAGAGAAATAAAGTAAGTTGGGCGAACTTGTAAGTTGGGCGAATTAGCAATAAAATTGAACAACAGCCATTGTTTTTGCGAAGCTTATTTTAGAGTATTCTTATCAATTGAGCTTCACAACGTCTCTTGTCTGTGCCTACCTGTGGCCAAGCATGTAACCAATTGGTGTCACTGGATGATATGAATGCATCTTGCACCAAATACTTGATTGTATTTATTATCCTCGGGGCCTTCAATCCTAGCAAGTCTGACTGTCTTGCGTGCTTCCTTAAGAAACTTCTTACGTGCGCGCGGATGGAAGCAATACTTCTTTTCCTGGAGCTGGCGCTATCACCACCATGTGGTATTGTTCAATGTATTTTTGTGGCTTCCTACAGAAAAAATCTCGTAAAAGCACATAAATTCAAGTTGGAGTAGTAAGGTCAATGAAGCCTGTTGCATTCACATTGAGCAATGCATAAAAAAGTTCAAAGTTAAAGTACAGTACGCATTCAAGGTACACGCGCTGCCCGTAGCGTTTCAGCAGTTCTTTGCCACAGCTAGTCTGCAAACCAGCCGTGGCAAAAAATTTTAGCTGCAATGTCAGTAAATACCCTCGTTCTGTGCTTTTGAGTCTTCATACTGCTTTTTCCTATCCCACGCATATTTATTAAAAAAGAGCATATAACCTGTTTTTAAAGAAAAGGCTCACCTTTCCCTAAATAATTACTGATGTTATGGCATCAAGCACAGTTTTTTACGATTGTTCTTTCCAGTAAGGGTGCCACTGGTGACATGAAAAGACATGAAATGGGTAATATTTTCCAACGGTTGTTTTTCCAAAGAAACTATTTCTTTGCAAAGCAGATCAGTTACATTTACTTTGATTTTGCATAGACTTATTCCACACCACTAGTACAAATTGTTTTAAAGGCGTCACACTTCTCTGAACCGGGAAAGTTATTTTCAGAAGGTTTTCCTCAACAAGTACAGGGTTAATTTCGTGAACGCTAATTTTACGCAAAAAACACTGAATTCGACAGCCTTCGGCGCGTCGAACAGAAGTCTGTAATTGACTTAGCAGACTGCACATGTCCAGTACGTGCTGTAAACACGGAACTGCATTTCAGGGTTCTAGAATTGAATGCCATTACTGCTCCGGTCAACAAAAATTATGTTCAAGCTTGCGTCCTGTTTTTTTGGAGAAGGCAAGTTGATTCACCCTTGCGTGAATAATGAGAAGGAAATCATCTGCCTATTTAAAGTTTCTCAACAGGGTACCATAATAGAACGATACTTATGGGCGGCCATTTTTAAATGTCACCTTGTTCATGCCACTTTAGAACCCACACAGACACCTGGATTTTATATCAGGATGCAAATCTTCCACCCATCGATTCATTCTGATCCCAGGCACAAAGAAGCGATTCCTTACATAAATGTCTAAGGAGTTCTGACGCACACTAATCGATATTGCCTTGATGCGGTCGATTACATAGGTAAGCCCTTTTTCGTGCAGCAACTATAAACTATACTGCTCATCGCAACTGCAAACCCAGCAAAAATGGCAACTATCACACTCGATAAGCTTCATAGCTTCAACACAGCCTTTTAGCTCAGAAAGAAGCAACAGCAGTCCATGAAAATGTGTGCTTTTACATCAACCGAGAAAAGAAGTATTTTCAGGTCCAATGTCGTCAAATAAATAGACGTAAAGGTGTACCAGCCTTGGGAATTTTGAGCGGAAACAGCATGTGCAGTGCGCAATTTTTTCGTCTTTAATTGAGGTTAGAAGCGTACACCGGCTCAGCTCATTTAGTAACTTTTCAACATTTGAGTTGAAGCCCATGGGTGTCACCAGCACCTTCTTGAAGTTGTTTTCTACTGTCAGCAGTGTCTTTGCGAAACATTGCATCGGGCATCAAAACAAACTAATCTTTCTTGCCCGCTACGAAGTGTGAAGACCTGTAGCGGTTCACTAGCACATTCATGCAGACTGATGAACAGAAATGTTACTGCCTCAATATCATGATAATAGTTTTCTCAAGATTGCGCGCTTGCACTACCGATCAATTTCAAAGACTAAACCAGGGGTGCTATGCAGGATGGCCTGAGCTTCTCGGGTACACGAGTTTGCTCCGAGCTCGCACTATGGCGGTCATCATAGGAAGACTGTGCGGAGCGCGCGATAGCAGCGTTGAGAAAAAACGGCTACAAGAACAAGCAAGGCGGCAGAAACGCATGTGCGGCGTATGCGGCGGCTTTCAAAAGAACACCATGTGCGAACGCGTTCGCGCCGTCACTCAATCAACATTTGAACAGTGCAGCGAAGTCAGCGTGATTGTCGCGCTATCTTTTTGCCATCTGAACATCGCACTTCCCACAGGCGTGTTCGTGGGCGTTTGTCCTCTTTCTGACAAGTTCTTCCGTTCTACCTGCAGCATGGAAATTTTCACTCTCGAAGGCAACAAGGGCGCACACGCAGCACTCTAGTGCAGCTCGTTTCGCTTCTCTCGAATATTACAGATAAATAAATGAACAGCTTATTACTATACTTGCGTTAAACTTCTGAAGAATTTTCTGCAGTAACGAATCGGTAGAAACAATGTGTCCACAAAGAAGTTAGTAGTAACACTTCTTCCCGCAAATGCTACCAGGGGCGCTTGCTTCATGGCTGTGAGTGCTACGTCGTGATCGCGGTGAAATTGAATGCGAGACGTTCTAGCCACGTGATAATATAACGTATAGTTCCTCGTGCGTGTGTGCATAGTTTGTGCGATCGAGCTCATAGATAAATCGTGCCACTCGCTGGCGTTTCGGCGTGAGCACTGCTCTTCCGCATGAGCAAAAGCGGTGGGCGGAGTGTGGCTTTGTCAATCAAACTGATTGACGCGCGAACTCGAGTACAAGCTCGTTGATTCTGGAAAGGCCCCAGTTCAACTCGTGACTGTCATAGCGCCGGTGTGCCTGTCAAAGATTTCATGCGGTGGACGCCAAGCAGCGGCTTCTTTGGATATAAAATAAGTTGATCAGCTCGCAATAGCTGTGCAAGGCTGGACCCATCGAAGGAGCTTGTGATCACCTTGCTTCTTCCAGCTTACACACTCTACCTGGTCTGCTAAGGAATGACGACCACGTCAGTTCGGTCACAATTCTGATGTTTTTAATTACCTAGGTCTTATTGGACATGACATTTAATAGACATGCCTTCATTGGTAATGTATCACAGTTGAAACCCGCAATAACGTATTCGGCGGGGAAAGCACAAAATTTCGCTGTTGCGGGAATTTCGTTGGCGCGACAATGCGGCAGAAAAGACATGGAATTTACAAAAAACGCATTTTATTTCCAAAAGTCAGTAAGTTTGCTTTGGCGGGCCTTACCATGCAGCGATTTCATGCGTCTCGATCGGGAATCACGTTTGCCACGGCACAACGTTCACCTCATCCACTGGTCAGTGACGGCGGCACTGTGCTGTCACCAGTACCGTCATCAAGTGCGCCTACAGGCGAACCTCCCTCCGGCTCCGCTGGATCAGCGCAGAATCGTGGACAGCAAGCTGCACGCAACACCGAATTCTTCGGCGATGTACATTTTTTTCCTGACCTTTTCCACCTCACTGATGATTGCAGCCTTATCTTCCGGCGTGATGAACTTCCGCTTTTTCGTTGGAGGCAGCGAAATTGGACGAAGCAATCGCAACACAGTTCACGTTGCACCAAGCGGCCAAGCGAACGCTCCACAAATGGCTCCACACACGCGACCATGTGCGCGCAAAGCCGACAAAGCCAAGCACAGAGCCATGTCAACGAACGAAACTCCATCAGGAATGTGGATTTGGCTACGTAGCCCGCGATAACGAGCAGGTGTTGCGTTAAGCCATTATCATCACCATCGTCGCCAGCTTTATGCTTTTTTTTAAACAATGATGGCGGCTGCTTCTCAAGTGCGCTGTGCCGATAGTTTTGCACAATTTAAGTGTAGCATGAATGCACTTCAGCAGTTTTCGAATGTAGTTAATGTTGCGAGAGTAGATTATTTGCACACTCGTGTTTCAAAAAATTCGTTAATGAGGGACTGCGGTATAAATATCTTTCGTAGTCACGAGTTACGAAATCCATTGACTCCTATGGGCGTTCGCCGTCGCTCCGAAAATATTTCGTTGCGGTGAGAATTTCGTTCTCTCGGGATTTCGTTATCGCGGCTTTCGACTGTATTTAAAACGACAATAAATGCTCAAGTTAACTCACAGTGGTTTGACTAGTGTAGCGCTAATTATCGTAATCCTTATCAGCACAGTCCTAATTATCACGACGTTTAAGAATAAGGCCCTGATTAGCTTGGTTTTAAGTAGTGCACTCCTAATTAGCGTCGTGCTAGTAAGCATGGTCCTAATAACCTCGGCATTGGTTTTACAAGGCTTCCTTAGCCTGGTCCTGGTAAGATGGGACTTAATTAGCTCGGTCTTCGCATGACTTGGCTTAATTAGCTTGGTCATGGCACGTCCTGACCTAATTAGCAACATACACCGCCCAGCCAACTAGCTAATCATGCGGGCGCTCATGCACGGGGAGCGAGCAGAATAATAATAAGAGGATGAAGAGGGCGCGCGCCGGGCGAGAAACGCGCTACAATGTACAGACCGACCATGATGATTACACACGTGGTCCCGCAGATTAGCTCAGGCCGCGGTGTTCTAAGGCACTCGGCCGCAGCTAACTTCGGAGGCCACGGTGCTGATTATTCAAAATGATACTTAGTGCAGATATTACACGCTTGAAGAGAAATTTAAACAGCCCGTACCTCTCAAAAATATCCTTACTAATAGTTTCAGACACTTTTCTTGTGTGGGTGCACTTTTGAACTCAGTGAAACGACGAACAAATGAAAGAACATGCCTTTGGTTTGAAGACACCATCCAACTTTGTCGACCGCCCTTGACGTGACGCCGCGTTCTATGGAAACCAGTGGAGCGTAGCACGCGCTGAGGGCTGGATTTTACCTTTTCGTACAGTTGGCTCGTTCAAAAGGGGGTGTCGCGAGAGCTCGGAAAGATTCAGTTGCGCCAAGCTCGGGCCATCCTGCATAGCACCCCAGCTACGAAGGACACCTGAGCTGCGTCAGAATCGCTTCAGAAGCTGCGTTAAGAAAGAACAGTTTAAAATAAAGCTCAAATGTTTTTTATGAACCGATTCTAAAAGTGACTGAGCTTTGGTGATACACGTGAGTCTGTCGTATCTGCGGAAACTAAAAAACGTGAATTGTCGAGGAAACAGTTCTTGTCACTGCAATGCAAGTAGACATTTTTTGTCAATTAGTGCCTTGCTTCGCGGACGAATGGGTAGGTCATCGTTGGCCGCGGAAAGGTTAATTCAAATTCATGCGACAGGGAATGTGCAAAAAAAGGTATTGTTTTGAGCAGAGAAAGACCTCAAGAAGGTGCTGCTGGAATTTGAAGATGGGGAGTCTTCCTGTCTATGTAAGACGAGAGAAACGTTTGCTTTACCCGTTTTTCACCGTAAGAATCTATGAAACAGGTGAAAAAAGATTTCTGAAAATTGGCCACATAAGACGTCATGTGACGTCATAGTGACACATGATTATTTAACAAGAAACCATGTCCTGTACCATGCTGTTCTACCTCCTTTGGCATCAACGCATAACGCACTGACAGCTCACAGTGTAACACTGAAAATCGTACACCTTTGGCTGTTGGCCTTCAGTCGAGGCACCGAGCACGGAGCCAATACTCTCTCCGTGTAGCCAAGCCGGCGATGGCCGAGTGACGCGCTTCCAGGTCTTAACCGGTCTAGCTAAGTCTCCTTACGTGGAAGCATTTCCTAGGGTTTCAGAGGGTGTCGTCTTGAAAGTATTCCTGCAGTGCTTCGCACAGATGCGCCGAAACATTTCCATAGGGTGTCCTTTAAGACTACTAACCACTTCTATCCACTGCACTGACGTTAACAAAAGATTCATCTCTGAAGCGATGCCGCTGGCTTCTGCTGGCTTAGTTTTCTTGCGTGCCGAGCGTCCTACCGAGTGAACTTCATCCTACGTCAATGACCGCCAAATGCAACGCACAGTGCGAGACAGCCCATGCAGAAGTAGACTCTAAGAAGAGAAACACGACAATGGATAACGAAAAATTATGGACGCCGCTATTTTTGAGAAACAAAAATGATATAAAACACACAGCGACTATAGCGACGCTGCAACCACCGTGCCTGAAGAAGTTTCAGCTTCGGTACCTACGTATCAACTGAATAATTACGCATACGTTGCTAACGCTGTAACCAGAAAATGCACTGCACTGCATTTCCTTGTCCCATTAATCGACCATTAAAACTCACTTTGTGCAAGTCATATGCGTCAGAATACTTTATCAATTTGTTGAGATGAAGTGTGCCTTAGACTTGCGTTATGCTGATGCACATGTTGCATTTTGAGGGCGTTTTCCTCGTATTTACATATGAATGCCTAAATTCAAAGCATGTACCTACTAAATGAGTTGCAGCTGAAAGAGATATACATAATGAATACGTAAATGGGGCAAACACACCTAGCGTGAACTGCTTTCTGCAAATATATTAACAGTGCTTTATTAGCATATTTATTACACTTAAGTAAACGCCACTGCATACGTGATGGATGAGTTGCTTATCAGAGCGAGTCGTTTTATTATTCACATGTATTCACATGTATTGTTCTGTCCTCTCTTGAAGTGAGAGGCCATGTGCTGTGTCTGTCTTTGAAGTGCCGCCGAAGGAGCGTCCTTTTCCCGCATATTTCCCGACTGGGGGGTCCCTTCTTATCTTCAAACCCTTCTTCCTTTGTTACGCGCTTTAAACAGGCGACACGTGCGACCTTCAGAGCGCAGTTTGGCGTCGTCTTTGTCGGCTCATGGAGAGAGAGAAAACAGTGCCAACGAAAGAAGAAACGCAAGATTTCCGCAGTCTCACCCCACCAACCCGAGCAACAGCACCGCTTTATTACGAGGACTTACTGAGTGCTTGTGAATGTTTTAAATGAAATTTAACGACCATTCCTCCTAATTTAGATGTCCATAAGTGTTCGACCGTTAACTGGCTGGATCGCGGACGCTTTGACCCGTCAAATGCGAGCTGCGAGATCAGCATAGTAAAAAAGCGGGACAACTGCCATGGGCCGGCAGCTCAACGGCCGCCGGCAATGGAATACGTCGCCGCGACAAGACCCCCGGTTTGACCCAGACATTCACCTACTGCAAGGATTACATCACCCAAGAGTTGAGCAGCTGACAGCACAAGGGTCGCAACAAGGCGGGCTCGTTTCATCTTTCAACGCGCAGCTTAGCACCACTTACTTCACATACGTCCGCTTCGAGACAACACGTGAAGCACGCAAGAATGGATCGGGACAAGCTGGCGCATGAGTGTTGAAATATCGCATCAGACGATGAAGCTTCCACATCAAACATTCCACCACAAAGAACAGCAACGCTTTCGATGAGGGCTATATAAATTCATGAAACATGCCGCGAAGAGCACTGCAGAAAACTAGACGCTGTTTAGAAGAATGTCGAGATCGCTCTTCACAGGCTGTCATGCGCCAAGGAAGGACAGTTTACCAGTGCCGCTACGCAGCTTCGTGCAAGTTACGAGCGCTACGAGCATGTCACCGCAAGATACGCTTCCTTTCTCGACAAGGTGAACACGTCTGATGCCAAGCAGGAATTACAGCTGCAAAAGGCAATCAATGCAGACCATGAGGCGGTCATCAGCGAGACGTTACGTGAAGCTACGCAACAAGAGCGCGACGATACACAGGAAACAGCGTCGCAGCTCTCTATATCGGCCCACTCAAGAGCTTCTTCGCGATCACGACGATCGGGCTCCTTCACGATTAGCCTAGCCGCTGTGCAGACACGCGCGCAAGCAGAGGCCGTCAAAGCCAGAGCTCAGTTTTGTCGTAAAGAGGCCGCGATGCGCCTAGAGAACGCAAGAATTGAAGCCGAACTTGAAGTCTTACAGCATGAGAAAGAAGCAGCTGCAGCAGACGCGCAGGCAAGTGCACTAGAGGCAGCCTTAGACCAGGATGGCGGGGAGTGTGTGCGCTCGCACCCACCTTCAGACCGAACGCAACGTGTTTCGAGCTACATCACTGAGCAAGCAACCATACGTGATGCAGAGCTTGCGCCTCTTCGGGCGACTGTTGTTCACACGAGAAGCCAGAGCTTGGAGCATGCCGAGGCAGCAAACCGCCACACGGACTTGCGCCATTATCCGCGGCCGCCGGCTTACACGCCGCCACCCAACAGTTCCAGCGCGGAGCTTGTCGGCGTCCTTAAGTTCCTGTGCCGCAAGGACCTTGTCTGTACTGGACTGACGAAGTTTGATGACCGACCTCAGAACTTTCTTACTTGGAAGTCATCTTTCAAGGGCGTCATCAGAGATATATAGATCTTTCTGCGCAAGAAGAGATCGACCTCCTTATCAAATGGCTTGGTACTGATTCATCACGTCAGGTTCGAAGGCTGAAATCTGTGCATGTCGATGACTTTTCGAAGGGCTTCAACGTCGTGTGGAAACGGCTAGACGACACCTTCGGACGTCCCGAGTCAATTGAAGGAGCGTTGCTGAACAGGTTGGAGGACTTTTCAAAAATACCGTACCGGGATAATGCCAAATTGCAAGATCTCGGCGACCTCCTGCTGGAACTCGAAGTTGCATAGACTGATCCGTACCTCACCGGTCTTAGCTACTTGAATACTGCAAGAGGGATAAACAAAAATGTATTGAAGTTACCATCTGGACTGCAAGAGAATTGGATGTCAGTGGGAACGAAATACAAACACCAGCGCAACACTACATTCCCACTTTTGCAGTTTTCTCCAAGTTTGTTCAAGATCAAGCAACCATGACGAATGATCCTAATTTCATCTTGAAACCGCAAAATGCGTTGTCTTCGTTCACACAACAAAAAGAAGAAATTACGACCAAGACCCCACGACAAAAATAATCCGTGTCAGCAAGAGAAACAAACGTGGATCGCGCCTTCGAACAATTTCAAGAAACCACTCCAAAGGCGCTGTTTGAGCCAAAAAGCTTTGAAAAAGGGTGTCCGCATCATAATAAACCCCATCCCCTTGAACGGTGTCGCGCTTTTCGGGAAAGAGCATTGGAAGAGCGGATAACCTTCCTCAGAGCACAGGGTACCTGCCTACGATGTCGTGTATCCACAAACCAAACGCAGTGGCATTGCAAGGTGGTCGTGAAGTGCCATGTATGCAGCAGTGGTGACCGCGCAACAGCGCTCCACCCATCGCCTCCGTGCTCAGAGTCGCCAAAGCCTGCTGAACGTGATAACAGCTCTGCACATCATTCGGAAGGAAGAGTCACATCTACGGGTACCGAGGGAACAAACGCGAACGACAACTACAGATAATGTGCTAAAATCTGCCTCGGGATGTAATTCATCAGTCTCAGCCTGAAACGGCACTCGGAGCATACGCTATACACGATGAGCAGAGCAACCGTTCGTTGGTAGGCCAGAACTTCTCGACGAGTTCACCGTGGAGGGGTCACTCACCAGCTACACACTGCGTACTTGTTCCGGCAGTACTGAGGTTGTTGGAAGGATAGCTCACGGCTTCTTCGTACGGAGCGTACCGGGTGATGTTAAGCTTCCCCTCCCGCCTCTTCTCGAGTGCGATGAGATCCCTGACAACAGGGAAGAAATTACAACACCAGATGCGGCACGGAACTGCCCTCACCTGTCAGCCATTGCAACTCACATTCCGCCTCTAGAGGAGGCGAGAATACTGCTTCTTGGTCGAGACGTACTCAGAGTTCAGAAGTTCGCCAGACCATAAACGGGCCGCTTGACGCTCCTTATACAGAGAGGCTCGATCTCGGATGGGTCGCTGTCGGAGACGTTTGCGTGGGTCGTACACGTAAAGTAGGCACTATAAATGTGTTTAGGACACAAGTTCTAGACAACGGACGAACATCTCTGTTCAGCCCGTACACAAAACATTTCATCGTGAAGTAAGCGTCGGTTGTCTGCGCTACGGACATCGGGCCCCGATTGATTTTTCATCAGTAACACCATCGGATGACACCCTAGCACATAATCTGTTCAGGATAACGCGAGAAGGCGAGTGTGCCCTCTCCATAGAAGACAGGGCATTCCTAAAGATAATGGATAGGGAATTAAACCGACACAGGTCAAACAAATGGGTTGCCCCTCTGCATTTCCGCTCACCGAGAGGTCGGCTTCCGAACAACAGAGACCAAGCTCTTTCTCGACTGTACTCGCTGCGACGCGCGTTGCGAAAGAACGCGCAGACAAGAGAACGCTTCGTCAACTTCATGAAAAAGCTGTTCCTCAAGGGTAATGCAGAGGAAGCTCCACCACTTAACACGGACTAACAGTGCTGGTATCTACCCATACTCGGCATTCACCATCCTCAAAAGCCCGACCACAACCGCGTAGTGTTGGACTCTAGCGCTCAGCACAAGGGAGTATCCCTGAGCGGTGTCCTCACCGGACCCCACCTGACAAACAACCTTGTGGGAATACTGATACGCTTCCGGCAAGAACGTGTGGCGATAACAGCAGAAATCGAGCAGTGTTTTAAAAGTTTGCTGTTCGCGAAGACCATCAGAACCATCTTTGATTCCTCTGGTTTAGGGAGAACGATATCTCCCGGGAAATCATGGAGTGCCGAATGAAGGTCCACGTTTTCGGCAACAGTCCTTCGCCCGCTGTCGCAACATATGGGCTTCGGCGGACTGCTCAAGAAGCCGCCCAGCAACTTGGCGAAGACGCCAAGATGTTCGTTGAGCGAGACTTCTACGTTGATGATGCTCTCAAGTCCCTTCCGTGTGAGGAAGACGCAACCAGCCTGCTGCAAAGAACGCAGAAAATGCTTGCAGCATCTGAAATAAGACTGCACAAAATTGCACCGAACAGGCAGAACGTGTTAAATGCCTTTTCTCCACAAGACCGTGCGCAGGGACTCAAGCACCTTGACTTCAGCAAAGACGCATCGCCTATGCAGAGAAGCCTGGGTTTACATTGGGATGTAGGCACCGACACCTTCGTGTTCAGAGCTCCTCTTCAAGATAGGCCTTATACGCGCAGAGGGGTGTTGTCGACCGTCAACAGTCTTTTCGAGCCGCTGGGTTTCGTGGCACCTATAACAATTCAAGGGAAGAACCTGCTCCGTGACCTTGTGGCGGAAGCTTATGACTGTGACAGACCGCTTCCGGATGAAAGCAAACAGAGTTGGGACGAGCGGAAGAATTCTCTCCAGGCACTTCATCACCTTCATGTGCGGAGATCCTATGTACCACACTCAACTGGTGAAGCCGCAACCAGAGAAATCTACGTGTTCTAAGATGCGTCCGCAGGTGCCATCGCCGCGGTAGCGTACCTACGCGTAAGCGACAGGCAAGGAAACCCACGTGTCGGATTTGTCATGGGGAAGGCGAAGGTCGCGCCACAACCAGACCACACAATCCCAAGGCTGAAGTTGTGTGCAGCGGTCCTTGCTGTAGAAATGGCTGATGTCATACTGCGGGAGTTACTCTTCCAGCCGAGCGCTGTCACATTTTTACACGGACAGCAAGGTAATGCTGGGATGCATACACAATGAAACGCGAAGATTCCATGTGTATGTGGCTAACAGAATTCAGCGCATACGCGGCAGCACATGACCTGAGCAATGGAAGTACTTGCCTACGCAGGAAAATCCAGTGGATCATGCCACCAGGCCAATCCCAGCAGCGCAGCTCGAGAGGACGAAGTGGTTGTAAGGGCCTGAATTTCTCTCCCAACATCAAGGAGAAGCGCCATGATCAGGCTTCACGCTCGTAAACCCTAATCAAGACGAAGAGATACGCCCCGAAGTCCCCGCGTTCATGACGGAAGCGAACCAACGGCACAAACTTGGAGCCGAACGATTCAGCAGGTTTTCAAGCTGTAGCTCACTCACCCGGGCTGTGGCAGGCATAAACTGAGTTGCCCGTCGCGCAGAGTTCTCAGCAAGAAATGAATTCGATCGAGGTGCTCTCTAGAGCCAAGCTCATCATCATTCACGCTGTGCAGCAGGATGTATTCTTGGACGAGCTACGTTGCATCCAGAGAGGAGAGCCGGTTCATTAAACAAGCTCCCTTTGGAAGCTTGACCCATTCTTGGACACCCGTGGGTCAATCCGTGTCGGCGGCCGTTTGAACAAGGGTGAGCTTCCAGATGAAGAGAAAAACCCGTTGATAATACAGGGCCGACACCATCTCGCGAAGCTCCTAGTGCGCCACCGCCATGACTGCGTGCAGCACCAGGGTCGACAAATCACGGAGGGAGCTCTGAGAGCTGTAGGATTGTGAATTGTTGGAGGCAAAATGTGCATCTCATCTGTGTTAGAGGCTTGTATGTTGTGCAAGAAGCTGCGAAGGCGTTTTCACGATCAGAAGATGGCTAACGTTCCGGCAGACTAAATCAGCACAGAGCCACCTCTTACGAATGTGGGGACTGATGTTTTCGGCCCCTGGATGATTAGTTCCCGCCGAACGAGAGGTGGGGTTGCTAACAGCATGCCCTGGGCAGTAATGTTTACGTGCTTAAGCATTCGCGCAGTGCACAATGAACTAATCGAATCAATGGACACGTCGAGCTTAATAAATGCTTTCCGAAGGTTCATGTCAGTGAGAGGACCTGTCAAGCTTGTACGGTCTGACTGCGGGACGAATTTTGTCGGCGCTTGTAGGGAACTTGGAATCCGTGCTGAGAGCCTCAATAGCTCACAAATTGGCAAATTTCTAGCCAACACCAGCTGTAAGTGGATATTGAATCCACCGCACGCGTCCCACATGGGCGGCGCGTGGGAGAGGATGATCGGCATGGCGCGCCGCATTCTTCATTCAATGCTTATGCAGTCACGCCATCAACGGCTTACTCATGACATTCTTGCCACCTTCATGGCAGAAGTTGCGGCCATCATGAATACCAGGCCTCTTACTCCGGTTTCTTCTGACCCTGAAGATCCTACCATCCTCACTCCTGCGACACTACTGACACAGAAGGAACGATGCGCATTAACAAGTGGAAAAATAGACACGGTCAATCTCTACAAACCACACTGGCGTCAAGTGCACGGCATGGCTGATCAATTTTGGAAACGCTGGCGTACAACGTACCTTGCTACTTTGCAACAACGCCGAAAATGGCAAGTACCCAAATCTGATATCAATGAAGGAGACGTCGTACTCCTAAGGGATAAAGAAGCAACCCGCAACGATTGGCCCATCGGTGTTGTCACCCGAAGCCTGCCCAGTGCAGATGGAATGGTACGCAAAGTGGAGGTGACAATAACAAGGAATGGCGCAATAAAGACGTCCTGCCGACCGATATTAGAATTGGTGCACTTGCTTTTACCTTTATTCAACAGCGGCGTCTAAAAACCGCAGACACCAAACGGGAAGTTTTCTTTCCCCTCTTAAGCGAGCGGCCATGTGCTGTGTTTGTCTTTGAAGTGCCGCCGAAGGAGCGCCCTTTCCCGCATATGTCCAGACTGGGGAGTCCCTTCTTATCTTGAAACCCTTCTTCCTTTGTAACCCAGTTTAAACGCATGACACGTGCGACCTTCAGAGTGCTTCAGAGTGCGGCTCATGGAGAGAGAGGAAACAGTGTTGACAAAAGAAGAATCGCAAGGTTGCGGCAGTCTCACCCCACCAGCCCGAGCAACTGCACCGCGTTTTTACGGGGACTTACTGAGTGCTTGTGAATGTTTTAAACGAAATGTAACCACCATTCCTGCTAATTAAAGTTAGTTTTGTTTAAACGTTCATAAGTGTTCGACCGTTAACTGGCTGGATAGCGGGCGCTTTGACCCGTCAAATGCGAGCGGCGAGACCAGCATATGTATTCTCATGTATTAACACTCGCGACTGTTCCTTCCGTAAGGTATTTTGCTCCTGTATGTGTAGTAGGCTGATAAACGTTGCTGTTTTACTGGCCCGTAACGTACGCCCCCTTTTCGCACAGTGTATGATGATGCGAGTAGTACTGCTGAAATAAAACAGTGTTTTCCTAATTCATGTTAAATCCATGGTACTACGAAGTGCGTCCCCTCATTTCATGGAACAGATGTGGTGAGTTTGTGTCGTTAATACTGACAGTACATAACGCGTTAATAAAGCAAAAGATCGCATATTCTTCACCAGTTATGTATGGAGAGCGGCTTCAGCGATTGATAGGCAGAAGCCTCAAACAGGAGGTTTAGGAGTCCCTCCGACAACCTCGAGTGTCTTGGCGATTGCAGAGGCACGACACTGTCTCCTGTGATGATAGCAGTAGGATCAAGGAGACATAACTTCCGTGTTTTAATACACCATAAATACCACCCGATAGCTGCGGCGCTGAGGTAGGGAAAAATATCTTGTATCAACACGACCGCTAATGAGTAAGAACATCTGTTACCAAGACAAGAATTTTGGAGCCTAACTGTGTCTCATTTACCATGGCAACTTGTAGGCCCCAATATTCAACTTTATATAGAAGGAATTATTCGTAAGCGAGACATGTTTAGAGCAGTTTATTCCAGTTAACTTACAGGTATCCTGGTACGCGTTTATACGGACGGTTCTTGTCAAACGATATGAAAACAACATATTTAAATTGTCTCATGCGACATCGTCAACAGCAGCAGAATTATTTGCAGTATTGGCTGCGTTAACATACAGTAATTCATTTACACAAGCATATAAGAGGGTCATCCTGTGTGGTTCATAGGCAGCTCTATCATCACTAAATATTGATATCCGTTGAAAAAAATTCATCTTTAATTTACGGATCATTGAACAAACAAACAAAAGCAAACCAAGAAAACTACACAGTAATAATCGTGTGGATGCCAAGCTACTGTGAGATCCCTGGCAATGTTGCAGCGCATGAAGCCGGCGAACACACACATAGTAAAAATGATACATCGGGAATGCCTATGACAAATAAACGAATTACAACAGGTGTCAGCTCGCTGTTGCACTGCGACATGGTATGACAGAAATTCAAGATATTATGACCTATTTTGAACTCTTGAATTCCGGATCCCTTCGAAGCTACATACAAGCAGGGCCTTGGAAACGATGGTGAACCGCCTTCGACTGGATACCGCAGCAAAACACTTTTTACACAAAATTTCACGAGCAGGGATTCCAGAATGCGCATGTGGACATGTGGATGGAGATGCAGAACATATATTATTAAAATGCCCCGGATATTAGCGTGAAACACAACTAACACGACATTTATTATCACTGGACCGAAGGCCCTTCAGCTTCCCGAAAATCTTAGGTCCATGGCCAACACACGCTTGCGAAAACGCGTACAACTAGCATTCAACAAGATCCTAGCAGGGAGTGGTATACTTGGAAATTACTGAGGAGAGCTTTTTCAACTGATTTTATTGATATAATTTGACCAAACCATCTGGCTTTATGATCGCTTCACATGCGAACTCATTCTGCGTCCCTTCGACTGGACTTTGCCAGTTTCTTTGCTGACTTGTGACTGGACGTTGCGTAGTGTTATAACAGCATGTATGGTGTCCGTGACACTTAATTTTAGGTGAACTACAGTGTTACGGGACGGGACAGTATTTGGCGTTCTTTTTTAGTTGTTCTTTGAATGGACTTCCGTGGACTATGCCTCGCTGCTCTTTTATGTATTTTTTCTTTCCACTGATGTGAGATTCAAATATCCTATTATCCGCAAAAAGGAGTAGCCGGTGCAATACAAATGCGCTGTCATCGCCTAAATATCAATATAACATGGTAATAATAATGATATTATTGGAGTTTAGAAACTTGCATTACATCAGCACCCAGTGCTTTCAAAACTTCTTGCAGGACCTGTGGTTGACCTTGGTTTAAAGCGGCACAGCACGCTTTTACGCCGCCATTAAAAATGTCTACTTTCTCAATACTCATCACTTAAAAAGTCGGATTTTCAGGATGCATTCACCATAACCGAAGTCATTCGTTGTAGCTAGTAAGTTGCTCTACCACTTGCAACATATCCTAAACCTATCAGTCGCACTTTCATGTTTTTTTGGTGCAATGCACTTAAGTTCCTGGAAACAGCAAATTTTATTTATTGAACATTTTTTTAAAGGTTCTTGTTCTGCTCTTTCCATATCAGCGCTCTTGCCGTCGTAAGATGTATAATTAATTAAACACTTGAGTTCTATCTGACATGACTTTTAGAAAGAGGAATATTTCGAATGCTTATCAAGAAACCTCGGAAAACAATCGTAGAAGAAGACACATGTGACCTTTGCGTGCCGGACCCCGATCAACAATTCCTTCAGAGAGCTTCTGCTAGACCTGTACGATATTTTGAATGGAGTTCAACATTTTGTATGGGCAGTGTTCCGGCACCAGTAGGTCTTTGCATGAAGTTCCAGAATTCCTACGGGAACCTCCTGTCACCAGCACGTCTATCGACTCATGTTAAAAGATTTCTACGGGCAACGTGCCATGGCCTGCAAGCCTTTTAAGAAGTTCCAGAAGTCCTACGGGCATTATTGCAATAAGTATGCGGCGTTTGAACACAGATCAATGCTTTGCGGGCAGCATGACCAGCTTCATTCAAGACAGCCCGGTCTACCGGCAGCCACAATGTTGGTCCCTTCGGACGTGCAGATGACGCGCCTATTGTAGCGTAGATTTACCAGCGCTAGTTGATTTATCTATCTTTCATGGTTACGTTTTTTGTAGGGTTTTGCGACCACTGTGGTCGCGCGCAGACATATGTTTGCCTTAAGTGAATTGGTCGTGCATCGCCATACAGAAAACTCCGCATGGCAATCGACTACGAGCTGTTAATTCTTTTGCATCATATACCGCAACACACACACACACCACACACACACACACACACACATATATATATATATATATATATATATATATATATATATATATATATATATATATGTTGTACAGATGTTTGTTGGCGGGCACTCGATGACGATGCACGACAGCGACAGTCAAGGCGGAGCCAACCCTCCGCACGAGCTGCGTACTCTTCGGAAGGAGCCGAAGAGGGAGACCCTCTAGAAGGTGCTGGAGAGGACGACACCCACTGCAGAGTTCCAAGGCTTCGCTACAATTACATTCGCTACAAAGTGAGCCACCTGGCGACCTAACAGCTTGTCACTACGAGCGGGTCATGGTAGACCTTGAGGCGTTCCACGTTAACAACGTCGCGCCCGTGACGGCGCATGCCCAAAGATGGTTCAATGGGTTCGATCCGGTAGTCTACAGGATATATGCGTTCGACGACACGGTAGGGGCCTTCGTAGGGAGGAACGTGGGTTGAGAAGTGTTGTGTCACCGCGATTGCTCGTCTGCCACTCTTGGTCTTATGTGTAGTGAAGTTCTTCGCAAATTCGCGACAATCTTCAGCAAGTGAGGCTGCGGCAGAAAAAGGCGCACTCTCAGACCGATCCGACATGTATGGAAGGATTGTGTCGATTGTGTGAGACGGGTGCCTGCCATACAATAAGAAATAGGGGGAGAAACCAGTGGTGCTCTGAGGGGCGGTTTTGTAGGCGCATGTGACGAAGGGCGGAATGGAATCCTAATTGGTGTGATGGGCGGCGACGTACATGGAAAGCATGTCGCCGAGCGTACGGTTAAAGCGTTCGGTGAGGTCATTCGTCTGCGGGTGGTATGAAGTAGTATTGCGTGAACAGTGTTGAGCTCTTTGAGAATGGCTTCGACGACTTCCGGCAAGAAGACACGGCCTCAATGTCTGGGCAGCTCCTGGGGTGGACCGTGACACAGCATGAATCGGTGCAGCAGGAAGGAGGCCACATCGCGCGCTGTAGCCGCTGGGAGGGTGGCAGTTTCGACGCATCGCGTGAGGTGGTCTACAGCGACGATGGCCCAGTGGTTACCAACGCACATCAGAGGCAGTGGCACATATAAATCCACGCCAACGCGGCCAGCGGCTTGGCCGGGCAGGGTCCGCAGCGAAATTTCAGAGTCGGACAAGGTTGGTCACGTCCTGATTCCTTTCAGGACGTGACGAACCTTGTCCGACTCCGAAATGTCGTTGTCGATTCTACGACAAAGAGCCAGCATGTCCTGAATGTACGATACCTACGGTTCAGTGGACGTCTTAGCACGGATTGATAGCTCTTTCTTTTTGGCTGCCTTTAGACCCAAGGACTTCCCAAATAGTCCGCAAAGTTTTTGCTCCAAGGCTCGTGCTGAGAGTCGGTCCGCGCATCATCGCCGAGTGCCCGCCAATAAACAACAGTACAATATATATATATATATATATATATATATATATATATATGTATATAGATTCCAGGACATGCCTATGTGGAATGGTGAGAGCACCAGTTCTGAAAGGAAAAGTCTTGTAGTACCTGGCTACAGACCAACGGTTGGATCGAGTACAATGTGTCCCAACACGCAGGCGTTCAGCGACGAGGTTTCCCGGGAGAGTGCGTGAAAGTTGCCCCGTCGCTATTCCCACTGCCTGCTGACGGAATATCAATCACGAAGAAACGTGCGCTGGACTTTACAACCACGGCACCCGAAGAGTCACCTAGACCACTTCCAGAGACGTCGGGCGTCAATGAAAATAAGGAGAGCAAGGAGAGCGAGCGCCACGTCGACAGCGCGGAGAATTCGGCAATAGAAGGGATTATTTCAATTCCCACATAACCGCAGAAGGTTCCTGACAAATGTCCTGACCGTTTTCCCGGGGTTGACAATCATGGGGTTTCAACCGAAAAGAAGCATCCAGACACCTTGCCAGCTACGGTGCCTCCTCGGATGCTGTGCCGGCCTCCGGTCCCGAGCATGGCACGTCCGCCGTTACCTCCGAGACAAAGACGAAGCCGGCTGCCGGAAGCAAGTTTTTGCGATTTAGAAAGGGTCGCCCACTAGACCTACGAGCCAAGACGGCAGATGTTCCTGCCAAGTCAAAGCATGGCCGAGAGCGCGATACAGCCCAAGCCGCCCACTAGAAACACTGTCGGCAGTTCCGCGCGCTCGCATTCATGGCCGAGTGTGAGGACGAAGATCGACACCGGGGCTCTGGCGCGCGGGGACAGTTAGCGGGTAGAGGAAGAGGAAGAAGAGGGGGAGGGCAGAATATAGAATAGCTGGCCCCCAGGAACGGGTGCTGTCTTTGTGTGTGATTTCATTAGAACGTATAATATATATATATATATATATATATATATATATATATATTATATATATATATATATATATATATATATATATAATGCAGGGTTTTTGCGGCTGCGGTTAGCCCTGAACCCTTTAGAGACGAGGCCGAGACACAAAGAGACACATCTTTACTCGTCCATGACTCGGCCGCGACTGCCCGCCGCCAGCGGCTCGAGCGCACCCGCGATCATCGTTTGCTTCTATATATATATATATATATATATATTGTGGTATATGACGCAAAAGAATTAAGGGCGCATGGTCCATTGCCATACAGAATCATTTCAGACACACACATTTCTGCGCGCGACCACAGTGGTGGAAAATCCCTACAAAAGACGTCACCATGACAGATAGATAACTAGCGCTGGTAAATGTACGCTCTAACAGGCGCGCCATCTACACTCGCGAAGGGGCCAACTTTGTGGCTGCCGGTAGACCGGGCTCTCTTGAAGGGAACTGGTCATGCTGCCCGCAAAGCATTGATCTGCGTTCAAGCGTCGGATATTTATTGGAAGGTTGCCCGTATGAATTCTAGAATTCTCGAACTTCATACAAAGACCTTCTGGTGCCGGAACACTGCCCATACAAATTCTTGAACTTCATTCAAGATATCTTTCAGGTCTAATAGAAGCTATTTCATGGAATGGTTGATCGGGTACCGGTAGGTGAAGATCACCTGTGTCCTCATCTACTATTGGTTTCCCTGGTTTCTTGATAAGCATTCGAAATAGTCGTCTCTATAAAAGTCATGTCAGGTAGAACTAAAGAGTATAATTATATATGCATTTTACAACGTCAAGAGCGCTGGCATGCAAAGAGCAGGACAAGAACCTTTACACAAAATGTTCGGTAAATAAAATGCGCATTTTCCAGGAACTGAAGTGGGTTGCACTATAAAAAGCGTGAAAGTGTGAATGAGAACTTTAGGATATGTCGCAGGTGGTAAAGCAACTTACCAGCTGCAACGAATGACTTCCTTTGTGGTGAATGCATCCTAAAAGTCCCACTTAATAAGGGGTGAGTACCGAGAAAGCAGACAAATTTATTGGCAAGATAAAATCGTCCTGTGTTGCCATAAACCGAAGTGAATCACGGATCTTGCAAGAAGTCTTGAAAGCAATATGTGCTGAGGTAAAGCAAATTTTAAACTATGTTATTATTGTTAAGCTGTTTATTGGACAGCACTCAGCGACAATGAGCTATGGCGACAATCAAGGCAAAGGCGCGGGCTCCGAGCGCGAGCGGCGTTTAGAAGAGGACGACCTACTAGGAGCCGCTGGAGAGCGCAACCGTTAAACAGTACCAATTGCTTCGCCACATTATTATTATTACCATGTTATATTTAGGCGTTCTTAGCGGATTTGTCTTGCACCGGCTTCTCCTTTTCACAGGTAATAGGACATGTCAAATTCACAGCAATGAAAAAAAAATACATGAAAGAGCAGCGAGGCAGAGTCCACGAAGGTCCATTCACAGAACAACTAAAAAAAAACGCCAAATACTGTCCTGTCCCCTAACACTGTAGTTCACCTAAAATTCAGTTGCACGAACACCGTCTATGCTTTAAATAACGCTACACAACGTCCGATCGCATGTCAGCACAGAAACTGGCAAAGTCCAGTCGAAGGGACGCAGAATGAGTTCACATGTGAAGCGATCATAAAGCTACATGGTTCGGTCAAATTATATGGATAGAATCAGTTGAAAAAGCTCTCCTCAATAATTTCCAAGAATGCCACTCCCTGCTAGGAACTTGTTGACTGCTAGTAGTGCGCGTTTTTTCAAGGCTTGTGTTGTCCATGGACCTAAGACTTTGCGGAAGCTGAAGGGCCTTCGGTCCAGTGATAATAAATATCGTGTTAGGTGTCGTGTTTCATGCTGATATCCGGGGCATTCTAATAAAATATGTTCGGCATCTCCATCCACATGTCGACATGCGCATTCTGGAATCCCTGCTCGTGAAATGTTGTGTAAAAAGTGTTTTGAGTGCGGTACGCAGTGGAAGGCGGTTCACCATCATTTCAAAGGCCTTGCTTGTCCTCGAAGGGATTCAGAATTCAAGAGCAGGATCAGTGCAAAATAAGTCATATTATCTTGAATTTTTGTCATGCCATGCCACAGTGCAACAGAGAGCTCACATCTGTTGTAATTCGTTTTGTTGTAATAGGTGTTCCCGATGCATCATTTTTAGTGTGTGTGTGCTCGGCTGCTTCATCCGCTGCAACATTGCCAGGAATATCAGAGCAGCCTGGCATTCACTGAATTATTATTGTGTGGTTTTCTTGGTTTGCTTTTGTAAGTTCTTTCAATGATTCGTAAAGATGCGTTTTTTTCAATTGATATCATTCTTCTCGTTCTTTAGTGAGGATAAAGCTGCCTATGAATCGCACAGGATGACCCACTTATATGTAGGTTTTCTGTGTAGCGCCGCGTACGAATTGGTAAGAAAGAAGTTGAGAGGAAAGAAGCGCACTCGCAACTGAGCTTTATTTTGCGTCGTTTGCAAATATCAATCCACGAAAATCACCCAGGTGTTACCGATAACACTGTCACATAGTAAAACCAGATAAAACTGCCTATCACACCAATCGTCGAGATAGTCTATCTCACATGAAAATAGGTAAACAGACGGCTTGCTGATGCATCTCCTCCCCAACTTGTTGATGACATACGCTTTAAATTACTCGCGCTCTTGTTTTCTTCTATATCTTTTAAGTACTCGCGTCTTCTCCAGATCAGGTGCGCAGTGGGCTGTCGCGCACTGCTTGAAGCAATGAAGTGCCAAGTTACTTCCCGTGCCACTCTTTCCATTCACCTTCTTTCTTACGAATTCGTACGCGGCGCAACAAACAAAACCTGCAATGAAATATCAACTAGCCAGCACTAACACCCTTGTCCACTTACATGCTTGTGTAAATCAATCAATGTATGGTAACCCAGCCAATACTGCAAATATTTCTGCTGCATGTACGATGTCGCGCAAGAGGATTTAAATATCTTGATTCGGTCTCATTATCGAATAACAAAGGGGCCCCTAGATGAGCTCGTTTGACAAGAACCATTCGTATAAACTTTTATATAATGAGGATACCTGAAAGTTAACCGCTTTAAACTGCTATAAGCATGCCTCGCTTGCGAATAATTCCTTCTTCAAAACACGGAAGATATGTCGACAGGATTCTACTGCTATTATGGCAGGAAACAGAGACTGTCGTGCCTCTGCATCACCAAGGCACTCGAGGTTGCCTGAGAGACACCTAAGCCATATTTGAGGCTTCTGCCTATCAATCGCTGAAGCCGCTCCGCATGCATACCTGGTGAAGAATATGCGATCTTTTGCTTTATCAACGCATTATGTACTGTCAGTAGCAACGACAGAGACCCACCACATGTTGTACCACTAAATTTGGTGAGGCACTTCATAGTACCACGGATTTAACATCAATTAGGAAAACACTGTTTTATTTCAGCAGTTTTACTTCCCTCATCATACACTGCGCACAAATTGGACGTACGTTGCAAGCCAGTGAAACAGCAACGCTTATCAGCCAACTACATGTACAAGAGTAAACTAAATTACAAAAGGAACAGTCGCGAGTATGAATACATTAGAATACTTGTGAATAATAAAACGACTCGCTCTGATAAGCAGCACATCCAGCACGTAAGCAGTCGTGTTTAGTTAAATCTTATTATTATGCTAGTAAAGCACTGTTAATATATTTGCAGAAAGCAGTCCACGCTAGGTGTGTTTGCACAATTTACGTATTCAATATGTATATCTCTTTCAGCTGCACCTCATTTAATAGGTACATGCTTTGGAATTAGGCATTCATGGGTAAAGTACGAGAAAAACGCCCTAAAATGCAAGATGTGCATAAGAATAGCGCAGGTCAAGGGAATACTTCATCTTAACAATTTGATAAACTATTCTGACGCATCTGCCTTACACAGAGTGAGTTTTAATGTTAGATTTACGGGACAAAGAAATGCCGTGTAGTGCATCGTCTTGTTGCAGCGTTAGCAACGTACGCGTAATTATTCAGTTCATACGCCGGTACCGAAGCTGAAACTTCTTCGGGCATGGAGGCTGCAGCGTCGCTATAGTCGCTGTTTATTTTCTATCTTTTGTTCCTCAAAAATAGTGGCTTCCAGCATGTTTTGTTATCCGTCATCGCGTTTCTGCTCTTAGAGATTCTACTTTTGCTTGGGCTATCCCGCATTGTGCGTTGCATGGTGCGGTCACTGACTTAAGAATATGTTCACTCGGCATGATGCTCGGCACGCAGGCAAGATAAGTCAGCAGAAGCCAGTCGCGTCGCTTCAGAGACGAATGCTTTGTTAAAGTCAATGCAAGGGATAGAAGTGGTTCGTAGTCGTTAAGGACACCCTATGGAAATATTTCGTCGCATCTGTGCGAAGCAGTGCCGGAATACCTTCTGGACGACACGCTCTGTAACCCTAGGAAAAGCCTGCACGTAAGGGGATTTCGTGAGCTACATCGGTAAACGCCCGGAAGCGGGTTGCTCGGCCATCGCCGGCTTGGCTACATGGAGAAAGTACTGGCTCCGTGCTCAGTGCCTTGCCTGAAGGCCAACAGCCAAAGCTGTGCGATTTTTAGCGTTACGTTGTGAGCTGTCAGTGCGTTATGCACTGATGCCAAATGAGGTATAACTCCATGGTGCTGGACGTTGTTGCAGTTGCGTTGAACGCGCTTGAGCACGGCGTTTTGTAAAGAGCTTGATCGCCGATTATTAAAGTTTTCGTAATTAGGAGCCACGCACCCAATACTCTGCGTAATATTGTCTGAAAGGAGACCAAATTTTTGCCAGCAGTGCCATCATCTTGCCTTGCGCGCATGCATTTAACACTAACCAACTTACGACAGTCCACTGGCGTATCCAGGCGGCGGCACACCGGGCATGTGCCTCGCCCACTCCCCAAAAAGTTTTTTCTCTGCCATGGAATATAGAACACTAAATGACATTCGACCACACTTACCTGCCCGGTTTATCGGAGTTTATTTTTCGTAAATCCCCCAATCTCACCAAATTCGATGTTCAATTTTACATTATTTTCAATACTACAATGTCGTAGACGAAATGAAATGTCAACATGAAAACATCAGAACACACTAAGCGTATTTTAGTTGTATAGAAGGTATGAACACAGAAGTTCTTCTATATACAAGCACGAATACATGAATACAAAACAACTACGTAGGTTCTTATTGCAACCTTAAAGCTTCTTCCAGTACGCGCAGGCTTGGTTTAGGAGGTCAGTATATTAGTTGTGTCTGGCGCGCCCCGAGCTGCTAGGGGACCGTATACCAGGAAGTCGAATCGCGCTCCCGGGAGCCCTGCAAGTGCTGGCTTCCCTCGCTCCGTGCGCAACAAGCCCTTTATGAAATGTACGATGGGTGCACTCTACGAGGTACTGTTGACGAAAGGTAAATTTTTTATAGCCTGAAGCGGCCAATATATCAATTACCGCTTAGAGCATGCCGCTTCGTGATGTCTTCAACAGGGTCATATCCACCGTTAAAGTCGGAGTTCATCGGATCAATTTAAAGTCAAGAAATTTACCGGCGAGTCTAATCAAAATTTTTTTCGGATTTATGCGAAAACACGGAGTCTTACCTCAACGTAACCAAAACGTCACAGATTGCAAAAGCTTGTTAAGTGATCATGTGTCACTATGACCTCACACGATGTCGTATGTGGCCAATTTTCAGAAATATTGTGTGACCAGCTTCATAGATTCTTACGGCGAAAAACGGGTAAAGCAAACGTTCCTCTCGTCTTACATAGACAGGAAGCCTACCCATCTTCAAATTCCAGCACCACCTTATTGAGGTGTTTCTCTGCTCAAAACAATACGTTTTTTCACTTTCTCTGTGGCATGAATTTGAATTAACCTTTCCGCGGCCACCAATGGCCTAGCCATTCGGCCGGGAAGCAAGGTACTGTCTGTGGAATTAATGTGTATTCCAGTGACAAGAGCTGTTTCCTCGACAATTAACCCTTTTTACTTTCCGGAGTTTTGGCAGAGTCACCTTTAGAATCGGTTCATCACAAAGTTTTGTATTTCGTTTAAACTGTTCTTCCTTAACGCACCTTCTCAAGCGATTCTGACGTGATTCAGATGTCCTTCGTAGCTGGGGTGCTATGCAGGAATGCCCGAGATTGGCAAAACTCGAAATCTTTCCGAGCTCTGACGGCACTCCCTTTTGAACGAGCTAACTGTACGAGAAGGTCCAATCCAGCCCTCAGTGCGCTACGTTCCATTAGTTTCCATTGAACGCGGCGTCACGTCAAGGGCGGTCGACAAAGTTGGTTGGTGTCTTCAAACCAGAGGCATCTTCTTTCATTTGTTTGTCGTTTCTCTGAGTGCAGAAGTGCACCCATACAAGAAAAGTGTCTGAAATTTTAGTAAGGATATTTTTGAGACATACGGGCTGTTTAAAATTTTTTCAAGCATATAATATCTGCACTATGTATCCTTTTGAATAATCAGCACCGTGGCCTCTCAGATCAGCTCCGGCCGAGCGCCTTAAAACACCGCCGCCGGAGCTAATCGCGGGGCCACGTCTGTAATCATCATGGTCAGCCTGCACATTCTAGCGCGTCGCTCTAGGGTGCCTTGATGCGTGTAACATCGAGGCACACTACGTCGCTCGGCCTGCGCGCGCCCTCTTCGTCATCTTATTAATCGTGTGCTCGCTCCCCGAACACGTGCGCCCGGCTGATTAGCTAGTTGGCTGGGCGGTATACGTAGCTAATATGGTCAGGACATGCTATGATCAAGCTACGTAATCCCAACCTTACTAAGACCATGCTAAGGAAGCCATGTAAAGCTAAGACCAAGAGAATTAGGACCATGCTAACTAGGACGACGCAAATTAGGGGCACACTAATTAAAACCGCCAGGCATGCGCGGAAAGCGCAGCACTGTCACAGAGAATGCTGGAAGAGCGGCATGCCTATAGCCCGTTATAATCTCTTTTCAGGCTGCTAATACAAGTACACTAGCAACGTACCCACTACGCCACAAATAATTTTTGGGAAGTTGAGAAGCACCCACCACGTTATTCGTAATTCTGCGAATAAGCGAGGTACCATCTGTGAGGCATTATGTGCACTTTGTTGCGACGGTTGATGACGATGAAAAATTATGGCTGAGCCCTTTTTAATGGGTGGGAATCTTTAGACGACCCACCAGTTATGTAATTCACATTGTGGGACGCACGGTCGTTATTTAACTGTCCCACCACGCTTTTTAACATGCGTTAACCTGAGAAAGAGAGAGAGAGAGAGGAAATTAACTTTATTGGGACTCTGAGGAAATGGATCATGGGAACCTTATGGACTTCCTTGGCCACCAATAGAAGTGCACTTGCGAGGAACCCACTACGCTATAAATCATCATAATTTTTGTGAAGTAGGGAAGCAGCCCCCATGCAATTTTTCGTCAATCTGCGGAGAACCGTGGTACTCGCTAAACACCTGTAAGGCATTATGTGCACTTTGTTGATGCTGTGGCTGATTACGATGAAGAATTAAGGCAGAGGCCTTCGTAAAGGGTTGGAAGCATTCAAAAACCCACTCGTTGCACAATTCGCATTGTGTGACGCCCGGTTACAGAATTGGCGTTGCGTGACGCCTGGTTGTTATTTTACTCTACTACCGCACGACATTACATATGTTAATGTGGTTCCTTCCCGACATGAAGCCTGTATAGGGTCTTTTTGCAACGAACCTCGTTCCCCCCGGATATTTTTCTCTTATTTAGTTTTTTTTTCTTAGTTTGTGCGATAGTAGTTACGGACACCGGCGGCGACGGGCAGCTAAGGCGCCAAAAACGGCCCTTGTTGTGATCTCATAGCAGCTTTCGCTGTAAAACCAAGCTAATCAGGGCCTTACTCACGAAGGCCGTGGTAATTAGGACCATGCTAATTAGCATTATGATAATTTGTGCCACGCTAGTTATACCATTCTCAATTAAACATAAGTAATGCCGTGTTAAATAAAACATTAAAAATGTAGGCATGTCTATTCAATGCCATGTTCATTAGGATCTAGCTAATTTAAAAAAAAACATCACAATTCAGACCGAACTGACGTGGTCTTCACTCCGAAGCAGGCGGGGCAGACTATGGAGACGAGTCGGGTAAAAAGCTGGAATAAGCTAGGTGATCACAAGCTCCTCCGATTGGCCTTGCACAAGTAGTGCGAGCTGACTAACCTATTTTATATGCCAAGAAGCCGTTGCTTAGCGTCCACCGCATGAAATCCTTGACATGCACACCAGCACCATAACAGTCACGAGCTGAGCTGGGGCCTTTCCAGAATCAACGAGATTGTACCCGAGTTGGCGCGTCAATCAGTTTGATTAACAGCCAACGCTCCTCCCACCGCGTTTGCTCTTGCCGAGGGGCAGTGCCCAAGCCCAAACCCCAGCGAGTGGCACGATTCATCTATGAGCTTTATCGCACAAACTATGCACACACGCAGGAAGAACTATACGTTATATTATCACGTGGCTAGAATGTCTCGCATGCAATTTCACCGCGATCACGACGTAGCACTCACAGCCATGAAGCAAGCGCCCCTGGTGGCATTTGCGGGAAGAAGTGTTACTACTAACTTCTTTGTGGACACATTGTTTCTACCGATTCGTTACTGCAGAAAAATATTCAGACGTTTAATGCAAGTATAGAAATTACCTGTTCATTTATTTATCTGTAATATTCGAGAGAAGCGAAACGAGCTGCACTAGAATGCTGCATGTGCACCCTTGTTGCCTTCGAGGTTAGAAATTTCCATGCTGCAGGTGCAAAGAAAGAACTTCTCTGAAAGAGGACAAATGCCCACGACCACGCCTGTGGGAGGCGCGATGTTCAGATGGCAAAACGATAGGACGACAATCACCTGACGTCGCTGCACTGTTCGAATGTTGACTGGGTGATGGCGCTCACGCGTTCGCACACGTTGTTCTTTTGAAAGCCACCGCAGATTCAGCGCATGCGTTCGTGACGCCATGCTTGTTCTTGTAGCCGTTTTTCTCAACGCTGCTGTCGCGCGCTCCGCACTGTCTTTTTTATCATGACCGCCATAGTGCGTGCTCAGAGCAAACTCGTGTGCCCGAGAAGCTCAAGCCATCCTATATAGCACCCCTGGTTTAATCTTTGAAATTGCTCGAATGTGCAAGTGCACATTGTTGAGAAAACTATCATCATGATATTGAGGCAGTAACATTTATGTTCATCAGCCTGCATGAAGGTGCTAGTGAGCCGCTACAGGTCTTCACACTTCGTAACAGACAAGAAAGATTAGTTTGTTTTGATGCTCGATACAATAATTAGCAAAGTGGAAAACAACTTCAAGAACGTGCATGCTGACAGTGGAAAAGAACTTCAAGAACGTGCTTGTGACAGCCAGCGGCTTCAACTCAAATGTTGACAAGTTACTGGATCAGCTGTGCCTGTATACACTTCCAACGTCAATTAAATGTGAAAAAAACTCGCGCTGCGCATGCTCTTTCCCATCAAAAGTCCCAAGGCTGGTCCACGTTTACGTTTATTGATTTCATAACAGTAGGCCAGGGAATACTTCTGCTCTCGGTTCCTGTAAATGCAGACCTTTTCTTCGACAGCTGTTGCTTCTTTCTGAGTAAAAGGCTGTGTTGAAGCTTTAAAGCTTCTCGAATGTGAAGGTTGCATTGCTGCTGGGTTTGTAGTTGCGATGAGAAGTTAGTTTATTGCTGCTGCACGAAAAAAGCGTTTACCTATGTAACAGAATGCATACAAGGCAATATTGTCTAGTGTGTTTAAGAACTCCTTAGACATTTATTTAAACAATTGCTTCTTTGCGCCTAGGATCACAATGAATTGATGGGTGGAAGATTTGCTACCAGATATAAAAGCCAGGTGCCTCTGTGGGTTCTAAAGTGGCGTGAACATGGTGACATTTAAAAATGGCTGCCCGTAAGTATCGTTCTTGAGTGGTGCCGTGTTGAGAATCTTTAAATAGGCAGATGATTGCCTTCTCATTATTCACGCAAGGGTGAATTCACTTCATTTCTCTGAAACAACACGGAGCAAGCTTGAACATTGCTTTTGTTGACCGGAGCAGTTATGGCATTCAATTCTATAAGCCTGAAACAAAGTTCCGCTTTTACAACACGTACTCGACATGTGCAGTCTGTTAAGTGAATTACAGACTTCTGTTCGAGTCGCCGAGTGCTGTCGAATTCAGTGTTTTTGCGTAAAATTAGTGTTCACGAAATCAACCCTGCACCTGTTGTAGAAAACATTCAGAAAATAACTTTCCCGGTTCAGATAGATGTGACGCCATTAAAACAATTTTTCCTTGCAGTGTGGAAGAATTCCATAAAAAATCAGAATAAAAATGACTGGTCTTCTCTGCGAAGAAATAGTTTCCTTGAAAAACGTACCCTTCGAAAATATTACTGAATATATTGTGGGCATTCATTAGACACATCTACCCTCCTCGTACATGGTCATCATCATGGGTGTTCGCCGTCTTCATCTGTAGTGTCCTGCCATCTGCACGCTGTCTCGCTAGAGGGATAGCCTTTGCTTCAGGGATAGTGCGGTTCCACGATGGCTGCGGACTTCTCTACGCTACAAACCAGACGTCCGAGAAAATTCTCATCCCTAAAGGCACCACAATGGCTTGCGTCACGGAATGCCACCCTCTCTCTGTTGTTCCGCTCGTGCCGGCGTCCTCTGACCCTCCTTCTGTTGAACGTTCCCCGGGCACGTCTGCTCTCGCTGCGATTATCAGTCCCGACCTGACATCATCGCAGTCAGATGAGTTGCTTGCCTTGCTACAAAAGCATGCAACATCGTTTGATGCCCATTCCTCCTCTTTGGGACAAACGTCCATTATCACGCATCGGATCGAGACGGATGGCACTTCTATCGTACGCCGTCGACCATATCGCGTCTCTTCATCCGAGCGGAAGGTCATTGAAGAAAATGTCGCCGATATGTTGCAACGGAACATCATACGTCCCTCCGCGAGTCCTTGGTCATCTCCCGTTGTTTTAGTACGGAAAAAAGACGGCTTGGTGCGATTTTGCGTAGACTACCGGGCCCTTAATAACATCACCCGCAAGGATGTCTATCCCATGCCGCGCATAGACGATGCCTTGGATTCGCTACAGGGTGCCGAGTATTTCTCAAGTCTAGACCTGCGTTCGGGCTATTGGCAGATACCCAAAGAAAAGACAGCGTTTTCAACACCAGATGGCCTCTACGAATTCAACGTCATGCCATTCGGCCTTTGCAATGCTCCAGCAACATTCGAGCGCATGCTTGACACCGTTTTACGAGGCCTCAAATGGAAAACTTGCTTGTGCTATTTGGACGATATTGTTATTTTCTCGTCAACATTCCATCAGCACTTGCAACGTCTGGACGAAGTTCTCACGTGTCTTGCCAACGCCGGCCTTCAGCTGAACACCAAGAAGTGCCGTTTTGCGAGCAAGACAATTAAAGTCTTACGTCACATCGTAAGCAAGGACGGCATTCGTCCTGATCCAGACAAGGTTTCCGCAGTCCAGCACTTCCCGCGTCCTGAAAAAGCCAAAGATTTGCGCAGTTTCCTCGGCCTCGCTTCCTATTTTCGCCGATTCATTCGAGACTTCGCCTCAATCGCTTCGCCTTTGCACAAGTTGCTCGGCTCCGGCGTTCCCTTTGTGTGGTCTCCTGAATCTGAATTGGCGTTTGTCCATCTGAAGTGTGCCCTCACGTCCGAACCAGTCCTTTGCCATTTCGATGAAACCGCACCTACACTCCTGCATACGGACGCTAGTGGTCATGGCATTGGTGGTATTCTGCTACAGCGAGACCAGTCTTCACGCGAGAGGGTCGTCTCATACGCCAGCCGTGTACTGAAACCTGCAGAAAAGAATTATACCATCACCGAGCAGGAATGCCTAGCCGTCGTTTGGTCTGTACAGAAGTTTCGACCTTACCTTCACGGCCGCCACTTTACTGTGGTTACAGACCATCACGCCTTGTGCTGGCTCTCGACACTCAAGAACTTATCTGGCCGCCTTGGTCGCTGGATTCTTCGTTTGCAAGAATATGACTTTAGTATTACGTACAAGTCGGGAAAGAAACATCAAGACGCCGACGCGCTTTCGCGCTGCCCGCTTCCTTCGGAACCGTATCACGACACCACCACGACCGCACGCGACGAGTTCTCGACCGTCCCTTCTTCACACGTTTCATCCTTAGCTACTATGGGCCCAACTTCTTTGAACGAGTGTGGTTCATTGCTATCTCACCAACGCGCTGATCCTTACTGTCGCCGCCTCATGGACCGCCTTGACGGGACTTCGCGGCCCCCTAACGCACGTCTTCGTCGACAGCTGACGCAATTCAAGCTCGACAACTGCGTCCTGTACCGCCATATCTACCATCCTGATGGTCAACGCTGGGTGCCCGTCCTACCTCGCTCTCTTCGAGCTGACGTCCTCAAGGCATACCACGACGACATGACCGCTGGACACTTGGGATTTCAGAAAACGTACGATCGCATCAGATGTATCTACTACTGGCCGGGCTTCTCCACTAGTGTAGCGAAGTACGTTGCTTCGTGCGTCCTTTGTCAGCGTCGAAAGCTTCCCACATCAGCTCAAAGCGGGCAACTACAACCACTCTCGTGCCCGCTGGAGCCATTTGAGGTAGTTGGCATCGATCTGTACGGTCCACTTCCTATGACTGTCGCCGGTAATCGATGGATCGTTACAGATGTCGACCATCTGACACGCTACGCCGAAACAGCTTCCGCGGCTTCCGCATCAGCTCCCGAAGTTGCTGATTTTATACTCCGATCCCTAATCCTTCGTCACGGTGCTCCTCGTGCCATCCTGAGTGACCGTGGAAAGGTATTTCTTTCACAACTCGTTGACGAAGTGCTCAAGGCATCCGGCACCACCCATAAAACAAGCTCCAGTTACCATCCTCAAACGAACGGGCTGACTGAACGTTTTCATCGTACGCTGTCAGACATGATAGCCATGTATATCCAACCGGATCACAGAAACTGGGACGCTATTTTGCCATTCGTGACTTTCGCGTACAATACCTCCGTACAGCGCACAACAGGTTACTCGCCATTCTACCTCGTCCATGGTCGTTTCCCCTCTTCTTTCCTCGACGTTTCCTTCTTCTCTGCGCCTGTTAAACCATCTCCATCCACCAGTGAAGAATACGTGTCCCGGCTGCTTCATTGTCGCCAGCTGGCTCTCGTCAGCACTGAAGCAAGGCAACAGGACCGCAAGCTTGACTATGATGCCTCTCATCGCGCCGTGTCCTTCAGCCCTGGCGATGAAGTGCTGCTTCTTACACCCATTCGCACTCCTGGCTTGTGCGACAAATTTCAACTACGCTTTATTGGCCCCTACACGGTCTTAAAGCAAACGTCTCCCGTCAACTATCGCGTGGCACCCGTTGTTCTCCCAGCGGACCGCCGCTGCCGGGCTGCAGAGATAGTCCACGTATCACGCATGAAGCCTTTCGTAAGGCGTTCTTCGCTTTAACCGGCGGTCAGGATGACCGCTCTCGCGTGGGGGGAAAGTTAGTGTGGGCATTCATTAGACACATCTACCCTCCTCGTACATGGTCATCATCATGGGTGTTCGTCGTCTTCATCTGTAGTGGGAACTCGGCTTGATTGTGATCTGTGCCTCGGGTGTGGTCGCTTCACCGTGCCTTCGGGGCCTAATAAAGGTCGCGCTAACCGTTGCGTCACAATATGTCTTTTTTCACACTTGTTAGGGAAAGTTCGTATATATTGTAGGGTGCTGATGAGAATCTTCGGAAAGAACAGTCGCAACAGTTTGTCCTGCTGTATCATCGATTGGTGGAAGATTTGCTTTCTGATAAAAAAGTCAGGTGTCTGTATGGGTTCTCACGGGGCATGAACATGGTGACATTTAAAAAAGTCCATTTTAGGTTAAAGTATGAAAAACGCAATTCTTTGCGACTAACCGTGTGGTGGGGCCTGCTTCAAATATCTTTCGCCATTCCATTCTTTTCAGCAGTAAACATAAGATCTATAATGCGGCTAAACTCTCTATAGCCCACTATCGTTGGTATTCACCAGTATAATCTGGATCAAGCTGTTGTAGAATGAAATATTTCATTTGGCCTTGAATTAGCTCGCAGAAGATGTCTAAATCACAGCGAATCAACAATGTAGCAATATTTGGCGATAACATTAGCGCTATCCTTGTGCTTCCATCAGTGCCGTACTTCGTTGCATTGGCGTAATGGCGATAAGTAGACTTTAAGGGCGAATGGTCCTTCCTGGCAAAAGGCGCATTATTGCTTGAGCTCTTCATCTGCTTAGCTCCTTTAATATTGCCCCATTTCGGGTCACTTCTTCTTCTTCAAGGAATATATCGCTGCCCAGTATCTTCGTTTCAGTTGTCCTATACTTCAAACATGCCGTTTTGAAGCGTCAAGGGGATATGCTATTGTACCTTAAGGCCCGAAAACAAACACTAACATGCAGAAAGTAGGAAAATCGGCATCTTATTCTTTATATTCGAGTTTTGCACTACAGCATCATGTCCTTCAATAAGCTACAACCCTGCCAACATAACCCAATTGTGAAACGAAAAAACGATACCGAAACAACTAGCAAAAAATTAAACAGATTGTATGCTGCAGCGTTCGCTGTTGTGGACACGATCGTTGACGCAACGCTGGCTTAAGGAATCTGGCTCAGTTTCATTGAAACAAGTACATAATTAGGCTCATTTACAATTACAAACCGCCTTTTTCAGTTCAAGGTAGAAACAGGAATTACCCCATTTTGATTACAATTGTTTTAAAAGTGAAAGATACTTAGGCGCGCTTTACGCTCCTGCGGTATGTCGCCCAATCTCGGTTTATGGATTTGGCTCTTTTAGAAAAAAAGTCACAGTTTCGCCGCAAGGGCGAAGCAATGAATGCGATAGCAATAAATTAATGCTATACGAAGTGAGGATCGCCAATGAATACTCTCAGTTTGAACATCGCTCCTGTTGCAATGGCGGCCGAAGCAGCGAAGGAAACTAGCGTGCTTCAAGTGTCGAGCTGTGACACTTGATCGTTCGCGCTCATCTTCTCTTTGTTCGTTTAGCGGCGTCCCTTGAGCTCGAGTGACTTTCGTACGCTCCATAATGAGCGCGGACATCACGGTGAAAGCTTGAAACATTCCTCTTCCCCTCACCGTGCTGCACATATTCAATGTGATTGCAACTGACTTCGCCGAGCTCATGACTCCAAATTCAATTTATGTGATTTTAATTGAATTTTTCTTCTGTAACCAGCCAGAAAAAGTACATCAAACCCCTTGGCGCTGATAGCCCCAGCTCCAGAAAAGATCTTGCTTCTATCCGCGAGCACGTAAGAAGTTTCTCAAGGAAGCGCGCAAGACGGCCACACTGAGAAGTCTCGAAGGCTCCAAGGAGAGTGAAGACAAGAGTTTGGAGCAAGATGCATTTATTTCATCCAATGACAACAATTGGTACGTGCTTGGCCACAGGTAGGTATAGACAATTCACCTTGTGAAGCTCCATTGATAAGAATACTCTAGAACAAGCTTCGAAAAAGCAATGGCTGTTGCCAATTCATTGAGAGATTGCCTCTGAATTGCGCACCTAGCACCCATCATTATCGAACCGCCACCTGTACATCACAAGCCATCAACCGCCAACCTGTCCCTCACTGTCCATCACCTGTCCATCATATAGCGTTAAGGTATTCTAATGGAAGCCCTGGGACTATGACTGTAAATGTCTGCCACGCATCTAGCGCTCATTTGCAATCTTCAGCAAGGAGAGAAATTGTGTGGATTGGTAGCCGATGCTCTGAAGAACGTTTGAGCCAAAGATTACAGCACAGCACGTTGCCTGAATTTCTCTAAGTGAGCCAGAAAGCACACCCTATATTCTCGCTAAATTATGCCATAAACGCATACGACCACGTCATAAACTGAAAGTCCACGGCTCTCGACTGATTTAAGCATGCTGAGCTGCATAGTTAGCGCTACCGACTTGTTATGCCGGACATGCTCGCTGTCGCGACCACACTGAATGTAAGCCTCGCATCTTCTTGCCGATTTGTCATACCTCCCCCCCCTCTCCTCCTCTAGCTTTCAGTGTGCTCGTCGTACGAAAGCAGAGATAGAGAGAACGCTTGAAGCATGCGATAAATCGCTGTAACTAAGCTCCTAGGAGGAAATGCGAAAGTTGATAGCGGACCTTGAATTGATCCCGAAAGCACAGCACGGTCAATATAGCGCGTCGTCCACGCCCGCACTAAAGCCGACGTTGGGGGCAGGCAAAGCGCAAGGCGCCTCCCCCAGATTCGACCAAGGGCGTGTTAGAGACGATGGAGGAAGCGTCCGTGTCCGCGTCCACGCCCGCCGCGACGATCGCGAGATCAATTCGCAAATCCTCGATCGATTAGCGGAAGCAATTAGAAAACAGTCTGAGACAACTGCTACCCTCAACCTCAAGGTGGGGTAATAGAGGCCAAGGTATTTGATGTATGCAGACGGAAGATGGTCGGTAAGGTTAAGAAAGCACCGCAGAATCCGAAGCGTCAGGCAGCTGCGCCGCACTCAGTGGGATGCCACCTAATTAAAGATAAGATGGGGGGCATCTCGGATAGAATATGTGTATTGCAATATAACTGCGCCAGCATCCAGCGCCCGAAGGCCCCGCAATAGCAGTTTATGAAAGCAGAAGTGGACAAGCTGCACGTCCAGCTCCTACAGGGGACCCTTTGCGAGGAGGCGAACTTCCCATTATACCGCGTTCTCTCGTCGAGAGGAGAGCGTTGGCGATCGGTAATCACTATGTTTAAGAAGGAAATTTTCTTGCAGGAGCATGAGATCAGAACAAGCACAGCTGGTGCCAGCACTCGGTTGGAGGCGCAGCTAGTTGAGACAATGCCTAGTGGCAGAATCAACACAGCATATTCGTCCCTAATGCGTACAGTCCTCCGACGGATCAGAGGCAGAATGCTCATGAACGCTTAGGCGCGGCACTTAACTTACCAGGCGACAGCCCTCTGATAGTTCCAGGGGACTTCATTGTCCCTGACATGGCCAAAGGGCATGAGAGACAAACGGCGAATGAAGCGAACTTGGTTAGGATGGCAGAATACCGTGCGTTGGCTCTAGTGGAGGACCGGTGCTTTGCGACAGGCATAGAAAATTTGGTCTCGAGGGACATGATGCCAGATCTGGCCCTATTTAGGAACATCGAAGCAGTCTGGACTGACTTGCAGGGAAATCTAAGGAGCGACCACCACATCGTAGCGTTATCGATCAGGATCCGAGAGGCCCCGCTAAGGATATACAAATAGGTTGCTTGGGAGCGCTTCCGAAAGATACGGGGCGAGGATGAGTCGGAGTACGGTGCACTGGGGGATATGCTCGCGCAGGTCAAGAAAGACCTTGAATGGGTCACTACGGAAATATCCACAGATCTCAAGACCCCCAAGGATAGACTTGTGCCTTGTAAATCTTCTGGAGGCCAAGAGTTTTGTGCTTGAGAGCTTGAAAACGCAAAGTAAAAACCACAGGTTAAGAAAGAAAAGTTGTTTGTCTGTCTGTCCGCTCCTACTTCATGAGGCAACAAACTCCACTCACAAGTTTATACGTGAGGCAATAAACTATTTTCATTAAGCCATTCGATGTTTAATTGTAATCGTGTTGCAGGGCCCCTTTAAGCGGCCGAGTCCTCTGGATAACAAATTCCAGAGACCGGCGCCTGCAGGACAAGTGCAATGAAAGCTCTCACTATTCGATCTCAGCTCCAAGACATCATTCGGCGATATTTGAACGCGCTATAATACCATTCGCTGCCTCTGGGTACTAAGTATCGTCTCAATCACCCCAAATGAAATGCCGGATAACCTTCAGCAGCAGAAAGACAAGCGATGGTTTCAACGATAAATATGCCTACAACGGATTGTGTTCAAACTCTGCGAAGAGCACTGACCTTTAAATAGTGAGGTAAGTTAGAATCAAGAGAAATCAGCAAAGTTCACTTAGTGGCACATGTGTAGTTCTCGAATGCAAGACCTGTTTGTGTAAAGAGCATTTTCCCGAACAAATTCGTTGTTGAATTCGACATACGCAGCTGACCTTTGACATACACGGAGCAGCAAACACGTGAGAAACACATGAAACCACTAAGGGTAAACAATTGCGACAAGTCCCACAGACTGTGAGAGTCTATTTCATGCAAAGAAGTCGCCGAGGAGCTGCATTTGAAGCGTTTTAGTTTTGCTTTTTATTAATTGCTACGTGATGGATCGACTCCTTCGCGTGCTTCGTGTTGTGTGCATATCCTGCGTTTACGATGCACGTGGACTACACTGGCATCTTAAGGGCGTCTTATGGTATGATGTGACGTCCATACTCACGCTAGAACACAGATGTCAGTTTTGTTGAAACGAAGTGCACGCTACCATGCGAATATGCGCATACCATAAGTAGCGCTCATCGGGAGATTCCTCCTGGGTCGCGCAACTCTCGGCAAAAGCTAGCTGTGTCACAGCGGTAAATATGCAACGTTTATTGCATAGATGTAGTAAAGAACAGGTAAAAACGCACTTTCATGTAATAAAGCAAGTTGAGCGAACTTGCGCACCAGAAAGAAACAGGATATAGCTGAAGCGAACGCCTCCGAGCAGCTAGGAATCACAGTCCTTTTTCTGTTATATATCTACACCTCTTCTTCTTCTCTTCCTCTGCATTCGTCCAAGCGCGGGTAACGCGCAGCTGCTATCGCCTGGGTCACGCAGGCACGTGCTTTCCGCCCCAGATTTACTTTCCTACGCACGCCACAAAGAATTGCAAGCGCGTAGGAATCGGCCGGCGCGCGTAGGTTGTGTCAACAGCTCGTGTCAGCTGCGCAAATTGACGCGCTCCTGAGCTCGACGGCACGGGCTCAATTCACGGTCCCCGTGATTGCATTTATATGGAGCAAAATGGAAATTACAACAATGTGGGGAAAAATTTGGTGCACATTAAGCAAACCTAGGTGGTCGCGATCAATCAGGAGACCAACCCTACGGCGTGCCTCATGTGGTTTCGCTATGTAAAATTCGAGCAATTACCCTTATCATACACATTTTTCGATGCCCTTTTTGTCGTAGTTGGGGTTTCACCTGTGTCGCATACCAGCACACCATACAACCACGGGCCGTGGTTTGTGGGTATGCGCTACGCGTGACAATTGCGAAAGCTTTAATCAAGTACGCGCCCACGAAAAACGAAGCCTCTTTTTTTTTGACACAAGCCATGATCTCTGAATTTGGACATCTGACAAACAATAGCCGTTTGTTTGTTTAATAAAGAACCAAGCTTGATTTACAAATGAAGATCACGTCTTTCGTGAGTATGCGACATCCAAATATGAAACGAAATGGTGTGTTGCTTTTTGACTAGTACTTTTACGGAAAGGTGACTGTGTTTCGGCATGGCGCAGTGGTAGCGTATTCGCTGGGAGACCCGAAAGTGGCGAGTTCAAACTCCGTCGCAGGCTTTCTTTATACGTTTTTTTTTAATAACCGCTGCCAGATTAACATTTAACTGCCCTGAGGCACAATGACTAATCTGGTTTGACGTCCTAGCTCAGTTAGAATTGAAAGTATAATGTTCTTTTTTTAAATGCGAAGCATTTCTTAGCGAACCTCAGGCACTTTGGCCGTTTCTATCTACGTATCTATCTATCTATCTATCTATCTATCTATCTATCTATCTATCTAGCCGCCTACGTCTGGGCGCTCTCCTGGCCGTCTTCATAATTTGCAATATACCAAAATTAGCCTAGCAGGGGATCAGTGTACGACGAAGACGATTCACTGGGCATGTCATGAATAACGCAAAATACCTGTCGCGTACGTCATGAAACCCTTTCTCTCAGTCACGTGTGGCACATACCCGTAAACCAGAGTTAATGTTATGCGGGTATGTGCCACAGGTGATACAGAGTCTCAACCAACACAGTAACCGCGAACACACACATTGACACGCAAGGAAAGTGATAATAATTGTTGGGGTTTTACATCCGAATACCACGATATGGTATGGGAGACGCCGTATAGCGAATGGCTCCGGAAATTTTGACCATTGGGTATTCTTTAACGTGTACCGAGATCGCACAGAACACGGGCATCTAGCATTTTGCCTCTATCCAAATGCGACCGCCGCGGCCGGGATCGAACCCGCGACCTTCGGGTCAGCAGCCGAGCACCTTAACCGCTACACCACCGCGGCGTACACAAGGAAAGTGGGGAAACCGAAGACAGAACACCCCTGGAAGACGCTCAAGTACCATCCACTCGTCCACATGGTCCGCAACGTGGACCACGGGGATTACGCAAAAACCGGCGTCAATGCTTCCTACAATAAATCGGCTGAGAGAACCAGGCCTCTCATCATTACCGGTGTTTTGAACATTGATTTACCAAGACTCAAAAATGATTGGTCCTTATATTGCGTGAAAGACGGATTGGATGTGGAGAGGGCATCAAAAGACCTCGCTGCCACGTCCACGACAGGAGGCAATATAGATAATTTCATCGTAAGAGGCATACAGGGTTTCCACCAGCTATACTATACCTCGCACTTATCTACACTTTGACCCCTCGTAACCGCGATCACGAACGGATTCGAATAACAAGTCCGCCCCAGCTGCTGGTGCTCATTGATCACGGTGTTGATGACCTTGTTCGAGAACTTTCAAGAACCCCTTCTACACATACACACGGGTTCGTGGAACGTGCGTGCGTTCTCCGTCATAACGGACAAGTATAAGCATTAAAACTGTAACTGTGACTGTAACGTGCGCCTGCGCCTGCCATTCGGCTGTGTATATATCTAAGGAAACTTTTGCTGAATGAAGCTTAGTTGCGACTTACGCCTGTCCTGTGCGTGTGTGTTCCTTCTTTGTCCTGTTCGGATTCGCGCTATCCAGTATTGATGAATATAAGCACTACATATCAGTTTACCGCGTCTGGTGTTGGTAACAACCATGTGTCTGTTGCCATCGCTACCCAACTGTAAACAACTCGTTATATAATAGATATGCGACTCTTCATCACATAAGTGTGCGTATACCACTTCCATATTTCTCTAGCGTCATTCCGTAACGTTTCGCTCAATGTGAAAAATTACGCCACAGTCACCATCCCGCGCATGCTTCGCATAACATCGATTCCCACGGCACGTGGGATCTGCCAAATTTTTGTTTTATTTTGTTTTAAGTACGCAGGGTATGTGAGCGTAATACACAGAGGAATGCGTGCGGAGTTTCATTCTCTCTACCGGTGTCTTTGTACCTTAGCATGGTTTCGGAAAATTTCCTTGCTCAACACTACTTGAAGCCGAATGCCAGTTAAGGCTGAGCTTGCTACTGACCATCACTGACGTCTTTTTAGGCGTCACTATTCGTATTGAGGTCTGTAAGTAGCGTGGTAAATTATTATTCAGTAGCAGCGCTATTAATTTCTTCTGCTCTTTCCTTTGTAAAGTAACATTTCAAACAGGTTAGATCAATACGGCCCTAGCAGTACCAAAGCCATTTTTGCGACAAGGTCAACGTCATTATTTTCCGATAAGATTCTCATTATAAATGAAGAAAAAGCGCCTGCGTGCTGGCAAAGTGTGTTGTTGACGCTTCAATTGGCGCCGAAGGCTTTACGACAGACAAACCATGTTCGTCTTCATCCTACCGTTTCTTGTAGGCCCCGCTGCCGGCGGCAGCACGCCCCCTCCGATTCCCGTGGCACATTATCAGACTAATTGGACCGGTTTATTAGCGGTACGTACATTTTCAACACGTAGTTCTGCGTTTATTATTGCTTAAGAATTTATTGGTTCATATCATAGATTGCTAAATCATCAGTGTGTCTTCTTTTCACTGATCATCCCTAGATAATTTCGCTGATTACTTGTCACTCAGTACTGAATTTTCATAGTTGCCTACATTCTTAGTCCACACCTTGTCTAATTTGGCAGTCACAGGGTTTGCTGACACGTCACCGGTGGGCATGAAGCGAGTTCGGCAGGTGCCGGCGCGCGCCATTTCAAGCCACATCAGAATGGCCAAACGGGGTTCATTTCACCTGTATGCCCTCTCATACCCGCCGCGGTAGTAAAGCAGGTAATTGGTCTGAAAATAAAAGCAGAGCGCAAAAAAGACGGGACAAGGAGACGGGTGCCCCGTCTTGCACCAACTCGCCCAGCAACCCATTCTATTAAGGTAATTGGTCGCGCTGCTGGGCACAAGGGTGCGCATTCCATTTACAGCCACGGCGAACGCATGTTGACGAGTGTGAACTGTGAGCACACCCCCGTACTTGACTCTAGGTGCACGTGAAAGGCCCACTGTACGCAAAACGTTCCTGTTTTGAGGCCTTTATGCTTTAATTACAAGCCTTGCGTCTGATAATTGTAAAGCTGGATTGTAAGTGCTTGTGAAGAAAATTTCAAGAGCGCGAAAATAAAGATGAATGCACACGACAAGAGAGCTGACGCCGACAAGCTTTTGTGCGTGTCAGCTCTCCTTTCGTGCATTCGTGTTTATTCCCGCGCTGTTGAAATCTTGTAGTTGTAGTTGAAGTGTTGTTGTTGTAGTTCATGAGGAACTACAAACTCGCTCAAACAGTCACGTTAATCGTAAATACTTTAACGTATCCTCTACTGAGTGCTAGCGTTCCTAATTATGACAGGTATTGATGGATTGGAAAACACCGGCCTAAAATCTACTGTCGCAACGCGATACAGCACCATAAGGCGAGGTGCGTGGCCTAGGTGATTGGCTTCGGTGCGTGTCATTGCTCCGACTGTTCAATTCGTACTAGGAAAGCGTAAAAGCTGAAAGTGGCGAGACAGTCAGAACAGCGTCGCTGGTTGGTCACTGAGCGGGGTCGCGTTCCCGTGACGTGTGGACGATTTAAATATTTAGAGCCCTTCAGACTGTGAAGAGAGAAGACAAGCGAACGTGGGGAAGGTTCCGACGGCGAGTAGTGGCGTGTCCGTTTGGCTTCACTTGCGCGATCGTCGTCGGTGGCGTTAACTTGACCGCACCGAGCAAATTCGCGCTTCTGGGCGCGCCGACGTTTCTCGTGCTGCCACTGTTCCTCTTTGGAACGTGCAACAGGCGTCCGTGTCCAAAGAGCAGCTGAACACATCGTACGCTCGACCTCTTACATTACGATACAACAGACCAACGCGATTGGTTGACGAGGCGTATTCGAGATTGCCAATAAAATCTTAAAAAAGATGGCTGCGCCAAATGCAGCGCACGTAATAGCACGAACGCGCTCACGTGACTGCCAATGTGAGCTACGTCATGTAATGGAAAGGCACAAACCTAAGTACCCCCAAAAAGAGTGGTGTAGTGCACGCTTTTCAGATCCTAAGTTTGAAAGCGCCGCCAACTTGTCGTTTAATACGACGTCGCTTGATGGCGCGGCGTGGCTGTCTCAAAGAGGGCGCCTCAAAATCAGTGACGACTCCCCCAAGAGCAGGGAGGTGACACCTCTTGTCCAGGTGAGTACTAAATCGGGGCGAAGCTGTTGACGCCCGCGGCGGCTCTTCTTAAGGTGACGCGCAAACATGATGCAAACGTGACGTGCAACATAGCCACGCGCGTGAAGCTGCAGATATTAAACGAACTCAGACATTACATTCCAGGCGAATGTTATAGTACGTGTCTGCGTGCGCCGAAACAACATAATTGCTCCGTCAGAGTTGTTGCCACCTTTAGTCTTACCTACATGTGCTCCTTGATCTTTGCACGAGACAGATGCGCTGCAAAAAGTGACACCAAGGCCGCACTAGAAGATAGGTGAGACAGGCGTCGTGTCTGCCCTCTAGCGCTGCCATGATTACTCATGGGAAGAGCGCAGACGAAGACCATGGTGTAACGACCAGACAGGCGTGGCAGACCACCTTTTGACGGATGGATGCCATGAGCTAGCCTTGGGCAGTCGTTTATAGGGAATCACCAAAAAAAGCTTCTATGGTAATACTCTACAGCTTCTTTGTCTAGACGAAGTGTACAGGGGCGTAGCCAGAAAGTTTTTTTAACACGAAAGTGTTTTATGCCGGGGTCCGCCAAGTACATCCGTCACGGATATAACGCTAATAAAATGGACGCCAGCGGGTGAGAAAGAAAAAAAACCAAGAAAAATATCCCCAGCTGGGAATCGAACCCACGTCCTTGCGGCCGCGACCGCCAGCGCCCGGCGCCCTACTGACTAAGCTAACTCGGCAGTGCATGACACGGCGCGAACGCGCCTTATGTCTTTCACACATTCTCTTACGCATGGTACTCTGTTGGCGATGCTGGTAGGTGGGGCGGAGCGGGGCGGTACCGCCGTCTGTGAGAGGTGAAAAGAAGTTATGGTTCACGATCGACATTTACTAGCGCTTACTCCGAGATTACGCGATAATAAGTTTGCTTCTCTCTCCCCGAGATTGCACGCGATATCGGAGGTCATGGTTAAAACGTATCGGTGTGCGTCGGCGCGGTGACTTCGCCGACGCACCCTTGAGGTAGTTTGTTCTTTGCCTTTCGCTTCGTGTTGGCGTGCGTCGGCTCATCGAAGTAGTGCAGCCTCCACATGCAGTAACGGGATGTCTCCGCCGCCGAGTGCTTCGAGTGCGAGAGACCCGACTAACAAAACTGCTGCAAGACGCGTTGCAGAAAGGACGCGATTTCGACGGGCGAATGTCCTGCCTTGGCGGAGTGAGACCAGCGCCTATGACACAGAGGCCAGCGGGACGCACGCGATTGCGGCTCAGGCTACGAAGCTCTACCTCCCGCGTTGCTGAAGCGCAGTGTGTGGTAGTGCATGCATGAGCGCAGGCGTCAGTCACCCATTGCTAGAAAGCGCACCCCGTGCATTTCTCTTCTTAATTGACGACGCTTTGAAGTGCACTCCGGGTACCAGTGTTGATTAGGAGATTGTTGATATCATCCTTACGCGGGATTCGCGATTCGCTTTGTCCAAATATTCGCAATGCCCACGAACTATAGGTGGCGCGCCGTGCTTTTCAATATGGCGCCAGGAGGAGGGTCAACCCGTTTGTTAGCATAGGAACAGATAGGACGTGCGGACGTACGGACCGTGCCACTTTCACCGGATGAAGTCATGAGCTGCGCTGAAATGGATATGAGACTAAAATACTTTCCCAAACCATGGAAAGTGCTAAGTAATCGTCACCTAATTATTTGCTGCGAAGTGAAAGGTTATATTTCAGCTCCGTTACCGTGCATAACGATGCTTTGCGAAATCCTGTGCGTGCTACATAAACCTCTATGAACTAGAATTGACGTATGAGCTGAACGGCACTCCGAGGTAGTACGTACCGAGCCTGCCTGACGGATTTGCCGCAGTAGTAGGCCGCCATCGAGTAGCGCCATCGCTGCTGCGCGTGATGATGGCTTGCAAACATAAAAGTGTTCTGTGATAATACCCCGTCGTCATTACTTGCGCAGTCGAAAACGCGGAGTTACTTCTTCAACGGAACACAAGCATTTAACATGCCATTCAGTAGCGCTTGTGTCACAGACATGCTGAGACTCTAGCCGTGTGTACTTCACTCGCATGTTGCAGGTTCGATCAGCACGATCGAAACATGAATATCGAAAAGAATAAGCACGTATGCTTTTCGCAACGTCGAAGAAGTTCGCCGAGAGGCGTGGATTGTGGCCGTGACTGCACGTTTCATCGCTCTAACCATTTCGCTTCGTTGGTCGAGCTCGAGCGTGTTGGCGGCATGCGGCGCTCCATAATATCCACAATAATAGTGATACATGCAATGCACAAGAGCAACTATGCTTTTATTTTGATCTCGCTCAAGGATATTATACATTAAATACAATCAAAGTGACTTACGAGCGTGAAAAACAACGCACGAGGGGACATGAAGTGCAACTCGCTCCTCGTGAGTTAGCAGCTGGTGGTTCATCGTCGCTGTCACTCTCAGTGCTTTCACAGTCTTCTACGTCCAGTGAAAAATCCTCGTCGTCAAGATGGTTTCTTTCAACATCACTGCTGAAAGCAATCTGAAGAATTTCCTCTGCCGAACGACTTCGACCTCTGCGCGTCACCACGTTTACAATTAGACAGACGTCTGGGCGCGGAGAACGTTTTGCCGTTTTGCTCTCAGACCGGTCAACAAGCAAATCGCTTGCAGTGTGCTGCCACCTATCAACAAACGTACAAAAACAAGCGGCGCAGCGGTGGCTATGAAACCCAACACACTGGCGAAGGACGGCGTGGATGGAAAACGTTCGCTCCACGAAAGGCGTCGAGCAGACGCGTCCTCGAATGATTGAAACGTCGCTCGCACGATTCGTAACAGTGCTTTGCTGACAAAGGATAGAGGCCCTGTTTTAATGTATCCCAAACTTGAGATCGCTCAGTAATACATGAGCACATCGCGAGCCCGCACGACCTCCCTCCCGCGTACAGTGTTATGGGACTCATGCAGTACAAGAAACACTGACCAATTATATATGCAAGTAAAACAGGGTGAGCTTCAACTGAATATGTCAGGCGATAACATTTAACTTACCTACGTGGCTACAGAAAGCCTCGCGAAGCTGATAGTATGTGTACACTGTGGGCTAGCATTGAAAACGCGAGTTGCCACGTATTTTCACGAAAACTTCGCGTCTCGCAAGAAAGAATCATATTTCTCGTGTCACGGAGGGCTCGGTTTGTTCACTGATGCAGGGAACATGCAAAGTCGTAATGTTCCTTTCTTGCCAACGCGTTAACACTGAGGCTAGCACAGCCGAACAAGGGAGCGACTGCATAGTGCCGCCATTTTGTCGTCTACTAACCCTCCTCGAGAGGACGCTCCTGAATTCCGCTGGGTGGCGCGACAGTCTATGGGCATTGCGAATATGTTCACACCGACAGCTACCACAACGGTTTAATAATGATCATGGGCGTTAGTCCTCGCGATAGAGACATGCTGTCAACATGGGTGCATCCACGACAAACGGTGCTAAAGCGGCCAAACACGAATAGACATTGTACAAGCTCTCATATATCACTACACGATAAGCACTACTTCTGTGAAGACATGTTTCACTTTCGTGTTATACCGATTTCTATGACGGAGAGATCAGCCATGTTTTTTTTTTGGGGGGGGGGGTTCAACCATACTTTATGTATGTTTGTGCGTGTGTTTGTATGCGTGCGTGTAATATACGCAAGCACAACTGAAAAACTTCGGGGGGGGGGGGGGGGTTCGAACCCCCTCCCCCTGGCTACGCCCCTGGTAGTGCAGTACACAGATGCTCAATAAACACACTGCCATGAAAACCCATATAATAGGTGGACCCGCCACCATCATACAGCTGTATTTCTATGTTCTGGCACAGTCCGCTTTAACCGAGGACACTTGTGCGCCGTGTAACATCGGCGAACCGTGGTTTGCGCTAACCGTTGTTCAACGCGGTTAACCGTGGTTGGTCGTAACTGCGGGTAACTTGCCTGTATAACGAGAGTAAAACTCGTCCTTCGACGGTTTCACTTATTGATTCTTCACCATATCGCTCACAACTACGCGACATTATGGTAAAACACTACTTATATGAAACTATGTTGATTTCATGGCTCTACAATTCTTATCCCCGCTAAGAATCAAGTGCTTCTGAAGCGACGAACTTGCTGTGTGCGCACATCGTAATATTCTTTGACAAACTCTGTTAAATGTATTTATGTTCTGGATGCGTCATTTTTCCACAAAAGCATTACGGAGTTGGACAGGACGAATGGGAAAAAAAGCCGCTCATGACCGCTTGACCAGCTCCCAAAACCCCTAAAGATACAGGAGAAGCAGCGCGGAAATATAGTTTATCGAGAGAGGTACGTATTGTAAATGAATATGGCAGACAAGAGGGAGAGAAAAATAAAAATAAACAAAACGTGTCGCGTTGCTGCACAAAATAAATAAAAGACTGTTGCTTCCATGCATGAGAAAAAAATTTATGTAGCTTCGCACCATGCGTGCTACGTCGGAAAGAAATGCGGATCTAGGAGCCTTCTTTGCTTCTCTTGATTTTTTCTCCTCTTCTTTCTTCGTCTGTTATTTTTCTTTTTCTCTCATATCTCTGTTTTTCTGTCTTTTTTATCTCTGTTAATTGCTATGTCTTTCTTTCGCTCTCTATATATTTATTCGCCTTTCTTGCTCTTTCCATATTTTTCTTTGTTGCCCATCTTTCTCTCTCTCTCTCTATCTCTTGCTTCCTCTTTCTTTCTATCTCTTTCACTCATTTACTTTCTCTATATGTCTTTCTTTCCTTTCGTTCTGTCTGTTTCTCTCTTTCCTCCTATGCTATACATTTCTCTCTCTGCTGCTCCTCCTTTCTCTCTTCCTCATCTTCACTTACCCTTCCCGCCGCCTACACATACTATACTATGCAAGGATATGCTATGCTGTGCTAGCGTGCCTGGATAACCGAGTGATTACGACGCTCGCATTCGAATCATGGGTTCGCAGGCTCGAATCCCACCTCGCCATGAAATTTGTTTTGCCGAGAACTTCTCTCTATCTTTTTTTTCTCTCTGTCTCTTCATTTATCTCTCTCTGTACTCGTTATCATAGCTATCAGAGTTTATTCACCCCACGGCGGAGAAATCGGCAGACTTGTTTTGGGAGCGAAGAAGATGATGAAGGAGAGGACTGAGGAGAAGAAGAGGAGGAAAATAGAGGGCGTGTAGATTCATGATGATGGCAGTTTCTGTTCGCACTGCCCGGTGCAACGAATAGCTTAAAGAGCTCCGCTCTTATTAATAAAGAATAGTAGGAGACGAAGAAGAGACAATGTCAACGTTACTACCTACCAGGTCGTTGGTAGATTAAGAAGTACCAAGTATAATGGTACCCTTTATTAACTTCTCTGAAGCTGTGCTGAACGGTGTCACAATTTTTTACCTAAAGGACTGGAGAGCAGATGGTATCGCGGCCGTGGCGGCCGCATTTCGATATAGGAAAAGTGCTAGTGGCCCAAGTGCTTAGATTTAAGTGCACGTTAAAGAACGCCAGGTGGTCAAAATTTAGGGACGCCTTCACTACGGCGTCTCTCATAATAGTATTGCGGTTTTGAGACATAAATCCCCAGCAAATCTTATTATATTGTTACGGGGAAAAGGCGTCTGAGAAATATGTTTACTATCGATAAAACAGGCAGGCATACAAGATGGAACCCAGTCTGCACGAGAGCTCAGACATCGTCTTCTTCCCTATCGAGTTTCGAGTTATCTGTGGCGCCACGTAGCATCACCCCCGGCGGCGAAGGCACCGTCTCGGTGCTCGGTTGGTCCGAGTGGTATCGCTTCAGCCGAGAGACGTGGACAACGTCAGAACACGAGCGCGCGCTGGTGCTGTTCGATTTAGCCGTTCGATTAAATTCGATTTAGCCGTTCGGTGAGCCCGTTGGTTTGAGGGTGATAGGCTGTTGTGAACTTGTGTCTTGTAGCGCAATAATGCAATATGTCTTGTATGACCTGGGATAGGAAGTAGCGACCCCGATCGGTAAGTATTTGTCGAGGGGCGCCGTGATGTAGTATGACGTCTTCTAGGAGAAAGTCGGCGACGTCGGTTGCACAACTGGTAGGAAGGGCCCGCGTGATGGCATACCGAGTGGTGTAGTCCGTGGCGACTGCTATCCACTTGTTCCCACTGACCGATAAAGGGAAAGGTCCAAGTAGGTCAAGACGTACCCTATAAAATGGTTCCGATGGTATCTGAATGGGCTGAAGGCGTCCCGCTGGAACGGTTGTTGGCTTTTTGCGGTGCTGACAGGATTTACAAGAAGCGACGTAACGGTGGATGGATCGGTACATACCAGGCCAAAAGAAGCGACGTCGAACACGCTCATAAGTTCTTGATGACCCCCAAGTGACCAGCTATTGGGATGTCATGTAACTGCGCGAGGACAGTCTGGCGCATATGTTGGGGTATGACCAGTAGCAGCGCAGGTCCGTCAGGATGCATGCTGTAGCGATATAATACGCCTTCTCGGAGCAGGAACATACGGAGAGACGGAGGAGTTGTGGGACCAGTCAGCCGAAGGTTCATATCTCTCAAGTGAGGATCACGACGTTGCTCATCTCCAATGTTGCCGATGGCGGACAGTGCCAACACGCAAGTAGACTCGCCGCTCTCAGAAACGTCCGGTGGGTCGGCTGGATGACGCGACAAGCAGTCGGCATCTTCATGGTGGCGGCCCCGTTTGTAAACGACTGTGTACGAATATTCTTGTAGCCGTAGAGCCCACCGGCCGAGACGTCCACTAGGATCTTTTAAGGACGACAGCCAGCATAAGGCGTGATGGTCAGTTACAACTGTGAATGGCCGTCCATACAAATATGGCCGACATTTACCCACTGCCTAGAAGAGCGCAAGGCATTCGCGTTCAGTGATGGAGTAAGTTCGTTCCGCTGAGGATAAGAGGCGGCTGGCGTATGCGATGACGCGCTCGCAGCCATGCTGTCTGTGCCGAAACTGCTCCGATTCCATGGCCACTTGCGTCGGTACGCACTTCGGTTGGAGCGGACATATCAAAGTGGCCGAGCATCGGTGGCGTCGTTAGTCTGGTGGTCAGTTCAGCGAATGCTCTGGCTTGTTCAGGTCCCCACACAAAAGTCACATCTTTCTTCAGTAGTTCCGTGAGTGGGCGCTCGCCGTGAGCGAAATTCTGCACAAATCTGCCAAAGTAGGAGCAGAGGCCCAGAAAGCTCCGAACGTCGTTCGCGGAGGTCGGCAGAGGGAAATCTTTGACTGCGCGGATTTTCTCAGGGTCGGGACGAATACCAGAAGAATCAACAAGGTGACCAAGGACAGTGAGTTGGCGGCGGCCGAAGTGACATTTCGACGAGTTTAACTGGAGCCCTGCCTTGCGGAAAACAGAAAGAATGGTCGAGAGATGCTCGAGGTGGGTTTCGAAAGTCGGTGAGAAGACAATGACGTCATCAAGGTAACACAAGCAGATTGACCATTTAAAACCGTGAAGGAGCGCGTCCATCATTCGTTCGAATGTAGCTGGGGCATTGCATAACCCGAACGGCATTACTTTAAACTGATAGAGTCCGTCTCGAGTTATGAACGCTGTCTTTTCACGGTCCATGTCATCAACTGCTATCTGCCAGTAGCCGGAACGGAGGTCGATGGAAGAAAAATAATTTGCTCCACTAAGGCAGTCAAGGGCGTCATCTATCCATGGCAGGGGATACACGTCTTTTTTCGTTACCTTGTTAAGATTCCGTTAGTCGACACAGAAACGCCAGCTGTTATCTTTCTTTTTGACGAAGACGACAGGCGAAGCCCAGGGACTTGAAGAAGGCTCAATGATGTTCTGAGCAAGCATCTTGTCGACTTCTTTCTGGATCACGTGGCGTTTTGTGGAGGATATCCCATAGGGCCGCCGATGTACCGGATTTGCATTGCCGGTGTTAATCCGATGCTTTACGACGGTCGTTTGGCCTAGTGGTCGGTCGTGGAGATCAAAGATGTCTTGATACGACGCAAGAAGGCCACGAAGCGCGTGCACATGCTCGGCAGGGAGATCAGATGCGATCATTTTCGTTATGCCATCTCGTGTAGTGCCCAACTCAAGACTGGCAGGTGACGGTGTATCCTCTGTTAAGGCGGAAATTTGGTAGCCGCCGGCCGGGGCAAGTGTTGCAAGGCATATTCCTCGGGGCAGTACTTGCAAGCAGAGTCCAGAGTTCACAATAGGGAGACGTGCCACGTTGTCCTTCATAGTGATAATCGTGTGCGGGAACGTTGCATTGAACGAAGAGAGGACGGTAGCGTTAGGTGACACGACATAATCTCCGTCGGCCACAGGCGGATCGGAAGAGACGTCCATATACGTCACAGCTCGACAGAATAGACGAATGTGCTCGACGGAGCATAGCCTTGGCGGCGCAGGAGCAGGAGGGTCAACGGCGTGTGGTAGAGCGAGTTGAACAACACCAGCAGAACAGTCAATTCGGGCGGAATGCTCCGACAGAAAATCTAATCCCAGAATGATGTCATGTGGGCAGTGGTCCAGGACGTAAAACAGAACAGAAGTATGACATCCAGCCACAGTGACGCGGGCGGCACACATCCCAGTACCAGCTGACGTTGCTCCATCGGCTACTCGGACCACAGTGATAGGAGCAGGCGTAAGCACTTTCTTTAGCCGAGCACGAAGACTAGAGTTCATTAGTGATATGTGAGCGCCAGTGTCAATGAGTGCTATTGCAGGTGTGCCGTCTATATTTACGTTGATCAAGTTCTTGTGTCCGGGTAGCGTGCGCAGAGGAATTTCGGGTCGGGTCGTCAAGGCAGGCTCTCCTATAGGAGCTGCGCCCGTTAGTTTTCCGAGGACTGGTGGTGGTAGGAGGGAGAGGGAGAGCGGCGATGGTTAGGTGAGCGGGGCAGGCGTCCGGATGGCGACGGCGAGCGGTTTGGTCGAGCGGGCATGGGTATCGAAGCATTGTCGTGGTCAACGTCTATTGGCATGCGGGAACCATTAGGTGGGCGCCGGGTGTTGGCGTAGTGCGGCCATGGCTGCCAATTCCAGGAATTATGGCAATGACGTGAAATGTGGCTGACTCGTCCGCAGCAGAAGCAGATAGGTCTGTCATCGGAGGTTCGCCATTCAGCCGAGTTCCGGTAACGTGGACGGTTGTAGGGACCGCCGGACATATCAGGTACACTAGGTAATTGGTCGGGTCTGTTAATTGGGCAGAGCGTCTGTAGTCCGGCGTTGGCCAGTTCCTGACGCACAACGGTCTGCATTAAAGAAATCGTTGCACGAGAATCGTCAGTGGCACGGGCATGATCAACAATAGAAGATGCTGCCTCGATTTCACGGCGGACGATGCGCACAATATTGTCGGAAGTAGCAGCGGCTGAAGGGAGACGGGCGTCCTCGCATGTAGATGTGACAGCCGTGTTGGGAAGACGCGAAAATTGGGGAGTAATACGACGACTTTTCGCTTCTTCAAAGCGTCGGCATTCGTTAATGACGTCGTCCACTGTCGAAGAGTTGCGGAACACGAGGAGAGTGAAGGCATCATCCGCGATTCCTTTGAGGATGTGCGCGACCTTTTCGGATTCTGGCATTTGCTCGTCAACCGTGCGGCAGCGGACGAGCACATCCTGAATGTATGTCAGGTATGACTCGGTGCAGGACTGCAGTCGGCACGTGAGTTCTTTCTGCGCCGAACGACGACGTTCAATGGGCTTGCCAAAGAGGTCGATGAGTTTGTGTTTGCAAATATCCCAACTCGTGATTTCTTCCTCGTGGTTGGAAAACCAGACTTTGGCCGAGCCCTCAAGGTAAAATAGAATATTGGTCAACATGAGCGTCGGGTCCCAGTTGTATAGTGCGCTCACCCGTTCGTATAGCTGAAGCCATTTTTCGACACCCTTGTCGTCGTTGCCGGAAAAGGTGCGTGGGTCATGTGGCGTCGTCAGAACCACGGTGCGGTTCGTGACGGCTGGATGCGGCGCTGTCGGACGCTGCGCGGTTGGACGAAGCACGCTTGGGGAAGGTACCGACGAATCCTCGTTCTCGTCGTGATCAGCCATCGTAGAGGCAGCCAAGAAACGTCCGCTGCGTAGAATCGTCGTGGATGTTGATTCTGGGAGGACCCGCACTCTCCACCAAAATGTTACGGGGAAAAGGCGTCTGAGAAATACGTTTACTATCGATAAAACAGGCAGGCATACAAGATGGAACCCAGTCTGCACGAGAGCTCAGACATCGTCTTCTTCCCTATCGAGTTTCGAGTTATCTGTGGCGCCACGTAGCAATATATTAGGTATTTGATACCACTGGTAAGATGTAAGGTAAGGTGGTGCCGTCCGCAATGTATAAACCAACCAGCTTTGTGTATACTTATCACAAATGATTGTATTTTTGTAGCCAGAACCTAACCACAGAGCAAAATGGCATTTCGTCTTTATTTTCTAGTTTCTAGGTACGGGACAAGTAATTTGGCTGAAGGACAGCAATCAATCTCTCGGTGTATTGAGTGTGTTCGATGGGAAGAAGGTTGCACTGGCAGGAAGTTCTTACACTTTCACCTATTCTCAGCGTCAAGGAGGGAAAAATGTAAGTGTATAAAACTCAGGAATATGAAGGAAAATCGAACCGACGGTCAATTGAAATCGATTTTGGATAATAACTTGCATGACCATGTCGATGACTGCAAGAACTTCGTATCAAATAAACATAGATCGATTATTCTTTAGTGATCAGAAAACGTCGCCACAGTGCCATGGAGTGTGCAGTAAAGCCTGCTGCTTGAGCAGTGGTTTAGAGACCCGCAAAGGAAAAATACATTTGTTAGCTCTGCAGATGCTATTGACCTAAAAGCCTCAATCAGACGACCCTATCATTCGCGGCGCCGAAGCAGAATTTTGCCGCAATGGCCGAGATCACTCCTCGGGCCAATTTCGCTCTAGGCTCTGAGACATTCATATGTCCTTTAATAGTTGGCGAACCACATATAAGGCAAATTTTCTTCCGTTGATGTGACATTAGAAGTAACACACAGCCTTTATTACCACAATAGCCTCCTTCTCAGTTGCTGAATAATTCTGCTGAGTAGAATTGAAGGTGCAACAGTAAAACCATATAACCCTTAGCTGGTGTGTGCTGGCGAATGGGCGTCTGTTTGTTGCATACCTACCCGTGTACTATTAGTAGAAGCGGTCCGCATTCATTTCAAATTAAAACTTACAGCGTCGTACGGTAGAACAGTGCTTGAGCAGTGTCGAAGATACATGTATCTTAGATTCTTTCGGTATCTTGAATCTCTGTCGGCGGTACATCTAACACAACGAGTATCTACATCAGTGCTTGCGGTACATCAAATAACGTACTGTGCATCTTAAGATGCAAGGTCTATGCGAAATTCCGCTCTAATTCTAATCCTGATAATGTTGCCGCTCTAATTCTAATCTAACCTAATCAAAGTCATGCAGTAGCATATATATTTAGGAGGTTGATATGGCTCCAGCCAAATTTAGGAGAGCCCGACGTTTCGGGACCGATTGGGTCCCTTCCTCAGGGGTTGACTGGTTTGGTCATGGAAGCTTCTCCCCGACTTGTTCCACCGCGGCTCCGGATTTCCCTTTCCCTCACGTTTCGAAGGCCGTGAACGTAAACCGAGGGCATTGTTCCCAGGGACCGGTTCACATTTGCCGGCGTGTCCTGCGCACGAGCAGTGTCCTGCGCACGAGCAGCTTTGAAGGAAGATAAACTCTTGAGCGAAAGCAGCTGCCTAAGCATCGACGAACTGTGTCGTCTACTGGAGTATTGCCTCAAGGGGACATACTTCAGCGTCGACGGGATCTTCTACAGACAAGCCAGCGGGACAGCGATGGGGGCGGCGATGTCCGTTAGAGCTGCGAACCTCACAATGGAGCACATTGAAGAAACGCCACTAGGCTCCTTTATTGACAAGCCGAAAGTGTTTGTGAGGTACGTGGATGAATGCTTCTGCGTCATAAAGAAGTCAGCCGTAGACAGCTTCCTCCAACATCTGAATTCCGTCGACCAGGCGATACAGTTCACGGTGGAGCGAGAGCGAGACGGGACGCTTCCGTTTCTCGATGTGGCAGTCGGGCGGCAGGGCGAGCGCATGGACCTTCTCGGTATACAGAAAGCCAACGCACACCGGCAGGTATTTGCCATTTCACGTCCTGTCCATCCGACTGCCCACAAAACTTCGGTAGTTTCGGCGCTCCTTTCACGTGCAAGAACAATCTGCACGTCGGAAGGGGACAGAAAGAGAGAAGAGGAGAGGGTCGTCGCCGAGCTGCTAAAGAACGGATACACCAAAGCTTTCGTTCGCAAAGTGTCGCGCCGTGTGCCCGAAAGACACGCTACGCGACCCCCCTCCCCCCTCCCGCGGCCACCCACCGGCCACAACGGAATCCAAGAAGCCAGCCCAGCGCATTGTCATACCATATGTGCCGGGCATCAGTGAAGAGCTCGCCAGGATTCTTACAAAGAGGGGGTCACGGTGATACACAAGCCAGCGTCAACGCTCACCCGGCCTGCTACCGCGGCCGAAGGATCGACCACCGAGGGACCAACACCAGGGCGTAGTTTACAGGGTGCCGTGTTCCACAATGCCCAGCTAGCTACATCGGCGAGAGCAAGTGCTTCCGAGAAAGAATGCGCCAACATACAGAACGACGTCAGGAAAATGGAAATGCAACGCAGCGCTCTTGCAGAGCACTGTGAAAAGCATGACCATAAGATCGACTTCGACTGGGCTTCTGTTCTGGAAACAGAAAGGAATCTGGGAAGGAGGCTCCTTGCTCGAGTCGCGGCACATTCAAAACGCGCCGGCAAATGTGAACCGGTCCCTGGAACAATGGCCCTCGGTTTACGTTCACGGCCTTCGAAACGTGGAGGGAAAGGGAAATCCGGAGCCGCGGTGGAACAAGTCGGGGAGAAGCTTCCATGACCAAACCAGTCAACCCCTGAGGAAGGGACCGAATCGGTCCCGAAACGTCAGGCTCTCTTAAACTTGGCTGGAGCCATATCAACCTCCTAAATATTCCACCCAGCCAGACAGATTTCTGTCGAAATGTTTACATTTTAAGTAGCATATATTTTTTATATTTCTGCGGAATTCTCCATTCTTTTAGTTTCGCCGGACTCCTCTAGCAAGGACAGGCGATGAGGTCTGCGCATCTCCCTATTTGTGTTTGTGGTCGTGCCATCTCTACAGAAACAGGCGAGCTCGCCTACGCACAGGCAATGTTTTCTTTTCTTGATTTCTTCGTTTTTTAGCTTTGTCGGTTGCCATGAGAATTGCTGGAAGGCACAGTACCGTTCTGCGTATTTCAGTGCGCGCGTTGCCTTTCGAGCGAATCCTGTTCCCACCATAGTGTCGTTGCGGAGGTGTCACTAGCGCGGTGTTTCATTACCAAATCTCAAGAATGCAAGAATCGCATTGCTTTGCGTCTCACGAATTTCATTCATCAGTGATTTGAAATATGTCGCGGGTGAAATTTGACTTACATGCAATCGAATTCATTCACATGTAAATTCAAGACGGGGGCTGACAGATGGAAACACAAAGTGTGCGATAGGGTGAACGGGCAGCAGAAAGTGTCTCCGACAAGTTTGCCGCTGTTTCCACTGGAAGTCCTGTTTGTCAAAGGCGGCTTGCTATGCTTGGTGTTATCTCGAAGCCGACACACAAAGCACTTTGTGTCGGCGTTATCTCCAAGGCGGTGAGCTACTTACTCGACTGGCAATGAATTGACAACTTTGCACACATACAGCGCTTGATAGACAAGGCGCAACTTTGCGCACGAGATGTCTGGACATGCTAACTGCGCCCGCGATGGTTCCATTAGATCAGTTCTTTATTCTACGTCTTTCTGGCTTCTGCGCTGCCTTAGCAGTGAGACGTTGGAGCAGCGTGCTGAATCTCGAGCTCTTTTGCAGACCCGGCGTAAAGCATTATGTGCAGGTGCGAACACGATATCTTTGATTAAAACAGATACTCCGACTAACACAACAAAATATAAACAAAAACTACACAGGACGTTTCGCCACCTATGCGGGTGGCATCTTCAGTATGAACTGGCACCGAATGAGCGAAGGTAACCCAGTCTATTTCTAGTCTCGTATGTCTCTGTACACATCCGGTAGGGGGCCACGGTTGCTGTTGCACGCCGACCTGTCACGGCGGATGAACCACGACTCGAGAAGCTTTCTCTTGCCCACCTTTGTTCCGAGCCAGCGTCGTCGCATTACTGAAGTTGAAGGCATGCCCCGTCGTCCAGCAGTGTTCGACGAGTTCGCTCTTGGAATGCGTGGCATGGGTGGCTTTGGCGACGTCCCTTTGTGCTCTTTGAACCCCGTTGACCGCTTCCTGCTGTTTCGCCGATGTATGTAGCGTCGCAGTCCCCGCACGGTACCTTGTAGACGACCCGCTTTGATCGTTCGCAGGGGGTGCGGTCTTTAGGCTTAGAGAACACGTTCCCAAGGTACAATGAGGTCTGAAAACGGTTTTAATGCCCAGCGGACGAAGTGCTCTCCGAACAGAGTCTGACACGCCCTGGACGTAAGGAATGGAAACAATGCGTGTTGTGTTCTGTCGTGCCGCACTTCTTGTCTCCTCGCATACGTCTCATGGTGTCGTTGATAAAGGTCCTCGGGTAATGCTTTGCTCCAACGCACCGACCACATTTTCCATCTCATATCGCCGCAAGTGCTGATCAGAACACACAGTATCGCAACGGGACAAGAACGTCCTACGACGGACCGTTTGTGCTCGGCCGGGGGTGATGTGAGTGGAAGGACAAAAAGCCTCCGGTATCGCATTGTTTCCGTACACTGTTGTTTCAGGCAAAACCGACTGTCGTGCGTACACAGCAGCTGATGATGATGATGTGATGGTGTCGTTTGATGTTGTTTCTTTATTCACAAATGTTCTGTTGTCCTGGCAATTGAGGTTTCGGAGGCCCGTTTGAAAGAAGACAGGAATTTGCAAAGTCGTACGTCGATGTCGTGGAGGACATCGTAATTTTGTTGCGGTTTTCCCCGAAACAAACGTACTTTAGTTTCAACAACATAGTTTACCACCAAATTGAAGTTGCCCTACGGGAAGTCCAGTCTCCGTCACCATGGCCAACTTAGTGATGGAGCACGTCGAAACACGGGCGCTGGAGGTTCTACCTTTTCAGTTGAAACTATACCGTAGGTACGTTGATGACACTTTCGTCATCTTGAAGAGGGCAAATCTGGCTGCTTTCCATGAGGCACTGAACGGCGTACATCCGCCATTAAGTTTACTATGAAGTAGAGAAGGATAATGCCTTGCCATTTTAGATATACTTGTCCGCAGGGCTTGTAAGGCGGGGTGGAAACAAACAGTGTACCGGAAACAATGCGATACCGGAGGCTTTTTGTCCTTCCACTCACATCACCCGGCCGAGCACAAACGGTCCGCGTAAGGACGTTCTTGTCCCGTTGCGATACTGTGTGTTCTGATCAGCACTGCGGCGACATGAGATGGAAAATGTGGTCGGTGCGTTGGAGCAAAGGCATTACCGAGGACCTTTATCAACGACACCATGAGACGTATGCGAGGAGGAACAAGAAGTGCGGCACGAGAGAACACAACATCCATTGTTTCCATTCCTTACATCCAGGGCGTGTCAGACTCTGTTCGGAGAGCACTTCGTCCGCTGGGCATTAAAACCGTTTTCAGACCTCATTGTACCTTGGGAAACGTGTTCACTAAGCCTAAAGACCGCACCCTGCGAATGATCAAAGCGGGGTCGTATACAGGTACCGTCGGGGACTGCCATGGCGAACAGCCCCGGAACCAGTTTTTTACCGAGAGTCGTCTAGGGCACGGGCCAGACACCCCTTAGGGCCCCATACAACTCGGCGCACGGCGAAAACAGGCAGGAAGCGGTCCAACGAGGTTTTTTTCAAAAGAGCACACAAGTTAGGGGACGTCGCCAACAAAAGCCACCCCCAATGCACACGCATTACAACGGAGCGAATCGTCGAACACTGCTGGAACGACGGGGCATTGCACTTCGACTTCAGTAATGCGACGACGCGGGCTCGGGAACAAAGGTGGGGCAACGTGGGGCAACAAAGGCATAACGAGGGCAAAAGAGGAAAGCTTCTCGAGGCGGTGGTTCACCGCCGCGGGACAGGCGACGTCGGCAACAGCAAACCGGGCCCCCCTACCGGATGTGTACAGAAGAGACATACGAGGATTGGAAATAGGACGGGTTTACCTTCGCTCATTCGGTTGCCAGTTCATACTGAAGATGCCACCCGCGCATTAGGTGGCGAAACGTCTGTGTAGGGTTTTTGTTTATTTTGTTGTGTGTTAAGTAGGGTAGTTCTGTTTTAAATCATGAACTCTCCCGGCTTTTGCAAACATTTTTGCACGAATCTTTATTTATTTTGTTATTATTTATTTTAAGCGGTTTATTGGATG
>NC_051184.2:83733130-83769022 GCF_013339695.2 Rhipicephalus sanguineus | reverse complement strand
TCTGCGTTGTGGCCTGTGTCTCAAGTGACCCTAGTGCAAAGAGCGTCCCTGTAAAGTGAACTACGCAACGGATGATTGGCAGTTTTCCCGCAAGCATCAAACAAAGCTCCACAAACAAGCACGAACCGAACAGTCCGTCCCGCAGGTAGCAGGCAGATAGGAGGTTGGAGAACGCGCCTGCGCAGTGAGCTGAGAGTTCCGCAGTCAATATGTTCCCCCTCAGTCAGCGTAACGTCGCTCCAGAAGATATACTAGCATTCGGGTCCACATGTTTAACACGCAGCGAAGTTTCTGCAAGCGGCGTTTATAACCTCCATGGATCACGACACAGGCACAAAATATAGCAAAAGAAGGCATGACCGGCGAGAGCGACCGCCCATGCGAAATCGGCGATATTAACTGACATGGCGGAAGCAACAGCCGCGCGGACGAATGCAGTCAGCGCTGAGACCTTCGTGAGGAAGTTAGACGGTTATCGCTGCGAGTAAATTACAGTAAATTACGTGAAGCTTACTGGTTAACGATCGCTAAGTGTTCATTATTGCTGATGCAATGTCGACACCACACGCCTTTATTTTTTGCACGGTACTTTATTGCAAAGAGAGATGGCGTGCGCGGCCTCGAGTTCAAACTTCAATTCGCAATGGTTCATGCATGGTCCAAATGGCGCGCGATCCGCTGCTCGGCGAGAAAAGGTGTTATAAAATGCGTTTTCTAGACGTCACAAACAACACGTTTTTGAGACGTCGAAATTGGTTTAGAATCCGTTTTATCTCATTTATCCCTAAAATTAACGTCTTCTAGACCGTGTGTGCTACCTGGCAACCCTATGCGATTGAAAAAAAAGCGTCACCAAATCGTAAGTGCTTCAGGGTTATCTTTAACACGGCTCTAGGTGATAACTTCTTGGAGCAAACACCGTGGCGTATCATTTTCGGGAATTTTAAATGCAAAAAGTGGCGGCCAATGCAAAATAAGCATTGTGAACTTCTGAAAACAGTTGCAACGGCGCAAACGCCGCTGTCGCAACGTGTTCTTCCAACAGTCTAGCAAAAATATTTGTTATTTACTTGTTTTATTATATTTATTTTCATATTTTGCACATCATATACCAATTCTCTAGCCCACTTAAGTACTCCGTTTTATTTATCTGAATAACATACGTTACAGCAGCGTCCGTAAGGACCAAGGGCATGGCATCATAGAGACCAGGGCTGGGCAGAGATACTCAGAAAAGTATTCCGGAATACAGATATCGAAATACATGAACTGGAAGCCTAAAATACAGATACTGAGATACATTTGCTTTTAACGTGACGGGATATTTCGGAGATACTTTTGCAATAAGATGAAAAAAGTATTCCGGATACAGTTACAGCGATACAGATACTGGAATACTTTTTTTATTTCAGGATGCTCATACTACGCAAAGACACTTATTAGTGCAGCATAATTGGAATTGAAGTTACAGCGCATCGAAACGTTCAGTTCATTTATTTATTTATAACAGTACCCTCAGCACGATTAAGACATTACAGGGGAGGGGTGGACAAAGTACATAATTAGCAATATTGACATAATTACAAGTATCATTGCAATAAAATACACTATTTCACAGCAAACAGCAACAAGGATTGGACACCGAAATCGACGTACTTGCGAACAAACTAAGCTATGCTAGAAATAGCACATTTTAAGCAAATCACCCGAATCACTAATGAACACCAGCGAATTGAGAAAAAGTATGCATTTACTTTGCACATAAGATCTGCTTTGCTGAGAAGGTTGCTGTGTGGGCATCTCAAATAGGCTGTCTTCGAACAGCGTCGGTTCAGCCTCAGCACAAGACTCACGAAAGCAAAAAAGTCTGTCTAGCGCTGAAGGCGAGCACAAATTCGTGCTATAGTGAATAAATATCGCCTTCATAGCCGGATTGCCCTGCAGCGTGCGATATCTCTCCTCGGGTCATCTAGATACCGAAACGCTTCCGCCCTCACTTGGATTGTTCTGACTGTTCAGAATCCGAAGTGTGTCCCCTTCTTCGGAATCCTAAGCCGTCTGACCCTGTCGGCTTCAATGAAGCTGTCACCACCACCGACGCTACCAGCACCCATTTCAGAAAGCCCGCAACAGGCGAAGTCGGCTCCGGTGGTGGGGGAGCCTGCTACCATCAAAAGACCGTTTCACGCATGTAATCAATTAGGAACGCACCCTGACATTGCAGAGGTGGCTGAAAGCGCGTCAAAGATAGCATCTTGTAGTCCCTTCCGCCGCGACTGCGGGAACTGCTTTTGGAAGTGCCGCCGCTTTGAGAACTGAATGCACGCGAAGCATTGCAAAGCCTGTTCCAAGGCGGTATCCGCGCGGGGGGTCGCGGAGTAATAGCTTGTCACCCGAAAAAAATTTGGCGTGCTGCGCTGACCTTGAGAGACAGCGACGTTCGTCGGCAGAGGCCGACAACACTGGCCCCCGCGATTCTGCCGTCTGCGGCGTCGCGCGCTTTACCACATGGACCATTCTGTGCATGAGCGGAAACCATCGCCGCCCTATCTGTCGGCGACCGGCGACGCGCCTTTGCTAGTCTTGGCATAAAAAAGAAACACGAAACGCCATTCCTCCATTGGAAACACGCCTCAACTCATTTCCGACACAAAAACAATGTAACGAGATACCCTTGTCCAGCATAGTATCGCGATACAGGCGATACATCGTAAATGTATTTCACTACTGAGATACAAATACACTTTTCAATTGTATCTCGATACCGAAATACAGATACTCAAAAGTATCTCTGAAATACTATCGCGATACTCTTGTATCGCGATACTGCCCAGCCCTGATAGAGACTATGTGTACTTGGAAGAGCGCTATGCTTAAGAGAAGGCTATGCACAAAACCTTATTTCTTTGTTACACTATGTTATAAAAAACGCCTTATTCAATGCGGAATGGTATTACTTACTGTTTTAAGGTCTTGCAACGTAGGGTTGCTTCCCGAAGAAACTTGCAGTATCATTGCAAACGTGAAAGCGAGAAGTAAAGCGGGGAAAAGCATTGTTTTCGTCAAGTACGGGAACCCGCCTAAAAGCGAAGGTGTTCTCAGTCGGGCTCGTAGCTATCTTTATACGAAAACAGCGTCATCAATGACGGAGCCAACGTCTTTTCTTTTTCTTTTTTGCTGAGCTGTTGACAACGTTATGCAATAAATTTTCGAGTGGTTCGTACGGAAACTTGGTTCGCTCTGCTGTATCTCTAGCATTTTATTTATATAGCACTTCAAAAAATGCTCACACACCCTACACAGGTCATCAAGCGTCCATCGACCTTTGGTTGCACAACGTATCGTAAATATTTGCGGAAATGGTTTACAGGTGCCATTGCCTTCGAACACTCTAACAGCTGATCCTTTGTGCATACCTTTACCGGTATTTTTTTTTTATCTGAAAGGTTACACGGCTTGACGTTTTTATGTTTTTTTTTCTTTGCAAGTAGTTAAAGGTTTACGCGCTTCTTCACAAAGGTCACAATCGAAATTTCAAAGTATATGGCTCGAGTATCGCTTAAGCGGTGACCTTCCGAGCTGACAGAACTAGTGTACGTATCCCGTGTACGTTAAGATTTTACGTCGTCAAGAAAAAGAGGGCGAGGGTTCCACATTCGGCGAGGACGATCAGGAAAGGAGATTCTATAGCTCAAATCAAGACAAAACAATCTGCACTAAGATGGCTTGTTGCTTGTGTGAGCTAGAATACTGGGAAGTGTGCCGTGCACGGCGCGGAGCAATGTGGCCGAGATGGTTGTCGGAGCAGTGAGATCTGCTTGTGTACTGTATCTCATTCTGTACCTCATCTCCTCCGTCGTTTTCTGCCTAATCACGCTATTTGCCGGTCGTGACTTGCCGCAATGTTTGCCGAAGGGATCTGCGAAAACACGACGAGTCCATCTAGACGCAGCGTTATTTGTAGCGCGCTCCAATAACGATCGCCCCTCGTGCATATAGCTCGATCCTTGTTGGGAACTCCGGTGGTATACCATCGACAAGCCTATTCGCGATACTTCAAAAGAGGAAAGAATTTCTTCCGGTATCGTGAGACAGTTCACTGGCAATAATGATCACTCTACAGAGTCTACACCCTCTCGGTTTATTTATATTGAGCGCAAGTGTTCGGACAACATTTTGCTTACAATGTCGTTCATAACGTTGTCATTAGGAGTGAGCTCCAAGTCGAAGAAAAATACAGCTACCAGGCAAGACGGCGCTGCAAGAACCACCATCATTTACTGTGCCGAGCCCTCTCACGGAGTGTCGCGTACATAGAGCTCAGCCTTTAATTTTGACTATACGGTGTGCTTTTGCACGTCTGTATTACCTGCCTTTAAAGGCGCTTTAAAGGCCGTTGCCCCACGCGTAAGTCTTGTCCTTTCACCGCAAGTTTCCGTTAACGTTAGAGAGAGCACGAAGGTCACTTCGCTCGCTGCAGCGGCCGCGTTTCCGAAAGGAGTGCGCTGCTCACACGCAAGAAAGTAACAACTGTGACAGTTGTTAGTTCGCGCTCGTCCTGTGTATGCTCTTTTCGTGCGTCCTTTATGCCTTGGAGCGCGCTGCAAGTTTCGAGCTACTTAACGTTCTTGGCGTGACATTACAACTTGCTGCTATAGCATTCATTCCCTCGCCCTTGTAGCGAAACAATGCACAGTAAACGCTCAGCTACCCCTGTGAAGACATGTTTCACTTTCGTGTTATACCGATTCCTATGAAAGAGGGAACAGCCAAGTTTTTTTGTTTTGTTTTGTTTTGTTTTACGAGTGTGTGCTCACTTGCACTTGGCGGACTTATCTCGCGTGCAAGTTTTACGTGTGTTTCTTTCGCGTGTACGCGTAGCTTCTTTCGCTGAAGGTCCAACCGCTGTGAGGTAAGGAGTTTCATGCAGAATCGTCTGGCTGATGTGGTGTTTTGCGGTTGTGTGTTTGTGCTGAAGGCGTTGTCCGCCACCGTACTTATTGAAATCTCACTCAGGCTCACGCGAATGACAAGGGAAAGGAGCTGTTTGTTCCCTCAATGGCACAACGGTGTGGCCTTTCGCACTTTCCGCAACCGCCTTGTTCTTTTCACGTTTCCGCGAGCGCAGTATGAAAAATATGCTGAGATGAGTGGATAAACTTGAACCAGTAAGTTAGTTATTTTAGGTTTATTGGTGCAAAAGCAGCTGTTGCTATGCTGCGCCAGCCACATGGTGAAAAAAAAAAATCTGAAGCGATGTCTCTGCGAAGAGGCATTGCTACAGGTTAGAGAAGTTTATGAAGCTTCCTAAACTACATGTACCATAGAGCGTAGTGTTTAAACCTTATTTAACAAGTCTGTTTCATCTAAGAAGCTGATGACATTAGCTAGTGGTAGTAAAGGTTCATCACCTAAAAGTACATTTGTCTAGTAAAGTTTCTAACTCGTACAGCAAATGGGAATGTTTTCATCTTTGCATTTTCATATCTGGACAAGCTGTTAAGATGTTAATTGTTCATGACGTTTATCGCATGTTGGTGAGTCATCATCTACCGAAAGATAGATATGTCTAATGTGCGTGTGACCTATTCGAAGTCGATAGAGGACAACTTCAATGAACTGTTCTTGGTTGTAACACGTCTTCCATTCACGAAGTAGAGGATCTATGAGTTGAACTTTGTTCTTCACATTCGATTCCCACTCGCTTCGCCATTTGAGTGTTAATGATCTAGGAAGTTCTTTAATCCCATTCTTAAGAGACACGTTTACGTTTGAAACATTAACATGTTCTACTGCTGCTGCATGCTGATCCGCCCTTTCATTTCCTCGGATCACAACGTCGCTAGGGACCCAGCAGAAGCGACTAGATTGACCTTTGCTTAAGTGCGAAAGGATGTTTAAAATATTGCCAATGGTGGGCTCATACTGAGACCATGAATTCAACGCATTCTAAGCACTCCGGGAATCAGTGTGTATTACTGCTTTATGTACGTGCATTTACAATCTTTTGAACTGCCATCCACAAAGCATAACAATCAGCCTATAATCGCAACAAACTGGTGCAGTCTAATTGTACGCTCCCACACACCTTGGCCAACGCTACTTCTGACATGCATAGTTGTTTTGGAACCAGCTGTTGAAATTTTTTGTAATTGTTATACGTTTCGTGGACCATGCTAAATTCCTGCAGAATATGTTCACCTGTTGCATTTCTTTCTTTAGATCTGTCAGCAATAGACCGAGTTATTCCGTGAAATCAATCCACGGAGCTAGTCTAGTCGGCCTTGGCGTGGCAGCGAGTTTGGGGCCGTTGCACTCACGACTTTTACAGCGAAAGCTGTTAAGAGATCGCAACAACGGCCGTTTTTGGCGCTGTAGTTCTCCGCCGCCGCTGCCACCGGTGTCCCAAACCACTATCGCACGAATTAAGAAAAAAAAAACATCAAAAATATCCAGGATGAAACAGGGTTTCGAAATTGGGCCCTCCCCGTGGGAGCTCAGTATTCTACCATAGAGCCATGCCGGTGGGTGAAACTCTGTAGCGAAAAGACCCTATACGAGCTTTATGTCGGAAAGGAACGACGTTAACATACGTAATATAGCGTGGTTGAACATTAAAAAACAAGCAGCCATTGTGTGATGGCTGCTTATTTCGCCCCTAAACTTACGCACCTGATCCCACATCCTCTTGGACATTATTGAGCTATCGATGGAGGAGACATAATTTTTCTAATATATTTTTAACACGTAAGTGTTTTATGCCGGGGTCCACCACGGCTCCACTGACGCATTTCCGTCACGGATATGACGTTGTAAAATATAAAGACTAACATATGGCAAAGAAAAAACTAAAGAAAAAGTTCCGTTACCGGGAGTCGAACTTACGACCTCTCGATCGCCAGCGCGCAGCGCGAAACGACTCCGCCACAGACGGCATGTTCCCTGCCGTACTAACGGCGAGCCATTTATGTACACCATTTGCCGGGGGCGGTATTCAGAGATCGGCGGTACAGCGTGTTTTCGTTATCACTAGCGAGATGGCGGGAAAGGCTCGAACAGCGCGCTTTAAAAGTCGTCCCCCACGCGGATTAGCGCGCGCCTCGACAGGGCGTGGTCGCTCGTGCGGGCGCTTATCTCGTGATCTCGGTGGTTTGTACGTCTTGCGCTCTGCCTGCAAATTTCCGTTGAGAGCACGAAAATCACCTCGCTCACTGCAGCGACCGCTTTTGCGAAAGGAGCGCGCTGCTCACACAGAAATGAGTTACACAACTGTGACAGTTCGCGAAGGAATGAATGGTGTAGCATTCATTCCTTCGCACTTGGGGCGAAAGAATGCAAAACAAACGCTCAACTACGTCTGTGAAGACACGTTTCACTATCGTGTTATACCGATTCCTATGACAGAGGGATCAGCCATGTTTTTTTCCGCTTGCCCGCGTGCATATCTCGTTTTTCCTCGTACGTTTTTAAATATGCGAATATTTTCTTGCCTGCGATATCTGCGGAAAATACCCCACGCTTTGTTTTGTAATTTTTTAGCTTGTTTACATTCGCTATTCAACCAGGGTTTTAGTTTTTCGCAAAAGATGCCAAAGGGTTATAGGATAGCCTCTATTGCTGCTGCTAGCATGCAGGCAGGCACCCTGGTATTCAATTCATCTACGCTTAACCCATCAATTATCTCTGTTTCAAATGTAGCTTTTTCACTGACCAGAGGCGGCCAGTTTGCAGATTCAAGTTTCCAGCGCGGTGGTCTACAGGGTATTGTCGGAAATGTAGATACCAGCTGTACAATAGCACGCATGTGGTCACTACCGTAAGAATTATCAATGGCCCTCCAGCTAAAATCGGTAAATAGAGATGCGCAACAGCGCTAAATAAAAGCCGCTCATTGCTCCAGTGCTTGGGGAGCCGTATGTTACTGTGCCAGTGTTTAGAAGGCATACATCATACGTAAGTATCAAATCTTCTATTAAGTGTCCTACAGCATCAGTTGCAGTACTTTCCCATAGTCTGTTATGAGCGTTAATATTCTCTGTTGTGATGATGATGATTAGTGGGGTTTTTGGCGCAAGGGCCATGGGTGGCCAAAGAGCGCCATGTCTGTTATGTGGTGTTAGCGATGACCCATGATTACGATGACAGAGTGTATTGTGGCTGTATAGAGGCCTAAAATCACGCGCTACAAAGAAGCGTAAAAAATGTGTATACAGTATAAAATTATGGCAGTGACAAGTGGTGTGATCTATGGTTGTGGGATAAATGACGAGTGATCATGGTATTTACAAGTGAGAGGCGGGATAGCAGCACGAGTGCCTCCTCAAGGCCTTTGATCCCAAAGGCTGGGAGGCAGGTGCTTCCTTTGATAGAAACCGCAGCAGCAGCCTCAATCATGAGGCCGCGCTACGGAGCGCCTGGAAAAATAACGTTAAAATTGTGTACATCTTTTAGAAATTCACAGAGGGACTGATACTTAAAGAGAGGTTCTTTGCCAATGAACATATCGGGATGGAGTGGGAACTGAAAGTATATTGATGAGAAATGCTTTTTCCTGAGAGCGTCTAGTTCCCTGCATTGCAGTAGGATGTGGAGTACAGTGAGGGGGTCGCCACAGTGGTCACACAACGGTGGGTCGCCTCCGGACAGAAGGTATGAATGTGTACTGTATGTGTGGCCAATCCTAAGTCTGCAGAGTGTAACTTCTGTGTGGCGTGATTTTGATACTGGCGGCCAGTTACCTAGTTGCGGCTTGATAACGTGCAGTTTATTTTGTGTGTGCCTATCCCATGTGCTCTGCCAAAAGGCCCTGATCTTTCTTTTGAGGAATGGTTTTAAGTCTATTGGAGGGATAGCTACAGATGTATTGGGACTGTTTTCGTGGGCGGATGCTGCTAGCTGATCCGCCAACACGTTGCCTTGTATCTCGCGGTGCCCTGGCACCCAGCACACTACGACGTGTTGTTTAAGTGAGTAGATCGTGCATAAAATAGAGTAGAGCGAGACAAGGACCGGATTTGTGTGTTTTGTCATAGTTTTTAAAGCTTTCACTACGCTTAATGAATCCGTGTATATCACTGCCTTTTGTAGTTTTAATCGCTTTATGTGTTTAACTGCCGCAAGTATCGCGTAAGCCTCTGCCGTGAAGATACTGGACTCGGGGTGCAGAATACCGGAATCGGAAAAGGATGGACCAACGGCTGCGTACGACACAGAAGTATTAGCCTTTGAGGCATCTGTAAAGAATTCAGGGTGTGGGTACTTGTATTGTAATTCGAGGAAGTGTGTACGGATATGTGCAAGTGGCGCATGCTTGGTAACTTCCACGAAAGAAACATCGCAATCTATAAGCTGCCACTGCCACGGCGGGAGATAGGCAGCGGGAGCCATTAGACAGTGTTCGAGAAGTGGCACACCCATTTCTTCAGCTAGTCCCCTCACACGAAGTGAGTACGGCTGTCTCATCGAGGGACGGTTGTGAAAAAGTTCAGAAGCAGACAACTCATTGATTGTAGTGTGTGAGGGGTGTTCGTTGTTTGCGTTCACTTTGAGGAAATATACAAAAGATAGGTAAGATCTCTGAAGGTGTAGCGACCATTCGTCCGATTCGACGTAGAGGCTTTCCACGGGGCTGGTGCGAAAGGCGCCCGTAGAAAGACGAATGCCCAAATGGTGGACTGGGTCAAGCATCTTCAAGGCACTTGGTGTCGCAGAGTGATAGATTATCGCCCCGTAATCTAGGCGCGTGCGTACAAGGCTTTTATAAAGGTTCATCAGGCACTTCCTGTCACTACCCCACATAGTGCGTGACAACACTTTTAGAATATTCATAGTTTTAATGCACTTGTTTTTTATGTACTTAATGTGCGGTATGAACGTAAGTTTTGTGTCTAGAATTAGCCCTAGGAACTTGTGCTCTGTTTTTACCAACAGACGCTGACCATGTAGGTCAATGTCTGAATCGGGAGAAAAGCCTCTTTTTCTGGAGAATAAGACGCAAGTGCTTTTTTGTGCATTCAGCGTAAACCCGTTCTCGTCTGCCCATTTAGAGACCTTGTTCAAGCCCAGCTGGACCTGCCGCTCACACATTGAAAGGTTGCACGACTTATAACCGATCTGCACGTCGTCCACATATGTGCAATAAAACATGTTCCGTGGAATGTACAGACGTAGCGAATTCATTTTTATAATAAAAAGTGTGCAACTCAGGACACCACCTTGCGGCACTCCAGTTTCCTGGACAAATATTCTGGACAAGACATTACCCACTCGAACACGGAACGTGCGATTGGACAAATAGCTTTCGATTATGGTCAGCATCTTTCCTCGGACACCTAAGTGTGAGAGGTCTCGCAGTATGCCAAACCGCCATGTGGTGTCGTAAGCCTTTTCCATATCGAGGAACACCGAAAGAAAGAATTGCTTGTGGACAAAAGCGTCGCGAATTTGTGCCTCGATACGGATAAGGTGGTCAGAGGTAGATCTACCCTCTCGAAAACCGCACTGGTATGGGTCGAGTGATTTGTTTGCTTCGAGGAAATGTATAAGTCGGCGGTTTATCATCTTTTCAAAAAGTTTACACAGGCAGCTTGTTAGTGCAATGGGCCTGTAGCTCGTAACGGAGGATGGGTCTTTGCCCTGTTTTAAAATCGGAATAATAATGGCTTCCTTCCAGGCCGAGGGGATCTCGCCGGAAGACCAAACAGCATTATACAGTGAGAGGAGGGTTTTTTGAGTTTCAGATGGCAGGTGTTTCAACATTTCATATACAACACGGTCGGAGCCTGGGGCGGAATTATTGCAGCAGTTAAGCGATGCTTGTAGCTCAGCAATGCAGAAAGGTTCATTGTATGCGTCGTGTTTTGTGGATTTGCGCTCTAATTTCTGTTTTTCGATTCTTCTTTTGTATCTTTGGAAAGCTTCACTATAGTGCGACGAGCTCGACACCTGTTCGAAGTGTGCACCTAGGAAGTTCGCCTGCTCTTCCAAGCTGTCGCCTTGTGTGTTTACTAGAGGCAGTGAATGTGCTTGTCGGCCTGCTACCCTGCTAACCATGTTCCAGACTTTGGCCTCCTGTGTATATGAATTAATGCCCGATAAAAACTTCTGCCAACTTTCCCTTCTGGCCTGTCGGCGCGTTCTCCTGCCTTGGGACTTTATGTTCTTAAAACTGTCCAGATTCTCAGCTGTCGGGGAGTCCCGAAGCAGCCTCCATGCCTTGTTTTGTTTTTTGCGCGCGTTTCGGCACTCAGTGTTCCACCACGGCACACGTCTTTTGCCGGGCAGTCCACTTGTTTGTGGTATACACTTAGTTGCAGCATCAATCAAAAAAGCAGTAAAATATTCTACAGCTTCATCCATGCTTAAAGCACACATGTCGTTCCAACTTAGGAGAGCCACTTTACGAAAATGTTCCCAATCTGCTTTGTCAATTTGCCATTTGGGAACCTGTGGAGGACATTCATTTACTATTGGTGTGCTGAGAACTACAGGAAAGTGATCACTTCCGTAAGGGTTATTAATGACTTTCCATTTGAGTAGGGGTAGAAGTGATGGAGATGCGTTGCTGAGGTCTATGGCCGAGTAGGTATTGTTGGCGAGGCTATAATATGTTGGCTCTTTTTATTGAAAAGACATGCGTCGGAAGAGAAAAGGAAATGTTCAATAAGACGACCTCGCGCATCGCGGCGAGAATCACCCCATAGACAGCTATGTGCATTAAAGTCCCCAAGTACCAGATACGGTTCTGGAAGTTCATCTATTAATGACTGGAATTCATGTTTCTGAAGGTGGTAGTGTGGAGGTATGTAGATAGAGCATATGGTGACGAGTTTGTTCAAAAGAACCGCTCGAACAGCCACTGCCTCGAGGGACGTTTGTAGTGGTAAACGTGTGCATGCTACTCCTTCATTAACTATAACGGCTACGCCACCAGATGACGCTACAGCATCATCCCGGTCCTTTCGAAATATAAGATAGTGGCGTAGGAAATTGGTGTTCTTAGCTTTTAGGTGTGTTTCTTGTACACACAGCACTTTTGGCGAGTGTTCGTGTAGCAACTCTTGGATATCGTCAAGGTTTCTTAGAAGACCTCTAACGTTCCATTGTATAATTTGTGTGTCCATTTTGAGTGTAAGTTAGTGCTGTGTGTACTGGAAGAACTATTGCCTTAAGTCACAGAGCCCTTTCCAGGCCCTGTGATGCGGGCTTTTTCTTTTTTGGCGCGCTCCAAAGAGCTACGCCGTTCCTTCGGCGCTTGAGACGCCGTTGGGCTTGCCTTTGTTTCCATCGCCTCGGCAGAGGCGCTGGATGCCCGCTCGCGGCTTACGCGCACGGGTGTCAGAGGTTTGAGGCTTTCTGCCTGAGCAGAAGGCCCTGGGCCTGCAGATCCAGAGGCCTGCGTGCCCTTTGGTTGCGGAGCAGCATGGGCTGCTTCCGCTGAGGGGGCGGATGGCGCTACCGCCCGTCCACTGTGCGTGGTACGCGCGGCCGCCGCGAACTTTTGTGGCACTGCCCCCGTGCGTGCCACATCCGCGTACGAATGACCCTGTGCAAAAGAAAGGCGTTTGCGCGCCTCCCTAAAAGATATGTTTTCTGTGACCTTGAGTGTGATTATTTCCTTTTCCTTTTTCCACGAAGGACATGTGCGAGAGTAGGCGGGGTGCCCACCGTCGCAGTTTGCGCAGTGTGGGGTTTCGACACAGTTGTCAGCAGGGTGTTCGTGTGAACTGCACTTGGCACAGGTTTGACGGCCACGGCAACTCTGAGAGCCGTGACCGAAACGCTGGCACTTAAAGCAACGGCGGGGGTTGGGGATGTAGGGTCTGACCTTAAGTTTCAAGTATCCTGTTGCGACATGTTCAGGTAGGGTGCTTGTGCCAAATGTGAGGATTAGGTGCTTTGTCAAGATTTCTTTGTCGTCGCGCCTGATTTTGATCCGCTGGACATTTATCACATGTTGTTCACTCCAGCCCTCGAGGAGCTCCGCTTCTGTCAGGTCGAGAAGGTCTTGATCTGATACCACACCTCGCGAGCTGTTGAGAAAACGATGCTGGGTGATTGAGACAGGTGTGTTTCCCAAAGAAACAAGTTTAGACAGTTTTTCGTATTGGGATTTGCTTTGGACTTCAAGGAGAAGGTCTCCGCTAGCCATTCTAGTTGCCTGGTAACCATGGCCCAAAGTTTCAGTAAGGCATTTTGACACAACGAAGGGAGAGATTGATCTGGCATTCTTATCGAGTGTTTCACAGTGGATGACGTGAAATCGCGGGAAAATTTCATTTGGCTTTAAGAATAGGTTGACTGTATCTTCGGTGCGTCCCCTCTCTGTGCGAGGACGATCATTGAGTCTGGGAAAGGAAGTGGAGGCCATAAGATAAGTGTATTTTCGGCAGCCATGCCAGCCGCCCACCATGGAGCCCAACATGGGGACGCGACAGCACTTATGTTTATATAAGGCATGCCAACGCCAGCTGTACACAGCCACTATAACCAAATATAATGTGCCCAAGAGAGGGCACACACACAAGGTTAACCCTCGCCGCCAGGAAAAGTGGAAGTAAATGGAAGAGAGGAGAGGACAGAAAAGATGCAAAGTGAGAGAGAAAGACGAAGATGTGAGGGGAGAGAGAGACAGGAAAAGGCGACTGCCGATTTCCCCTGGGTGGGTCAGCCCAGGGGTGCCGTCTACGTGAAGCCGGGGCCAAAGGGGTGTGTTGCCTCTGCCGGGGGGCCTTAAAGGTCCAATCACCCGGCTTCGGCTCAACCCCCAGGATCCCCTTTTCCCCGGACACGGCAAAGCCACGCACGGCTAGGCGTGGGAGGGGTCGTAACCCCCCTTTAGCTCGGGTCCGTGGTGTCGCTACACACCAAACGCCTACTTGCGCAGACGCCCCTGCGGGCATTCTCTGTTGTGGTATAAGGTTCAGGCAGCTGGTTTAAAATTAGCTCCCAATGTCTTAAAATTAGCTCCAAAAGTTTGCGAAGCGCACCTCTTCATGATTGCAGTCGTCAGTGGAGTGCCCCGTAGTTCCGCATTTTGCGCAGTTAAGCTGCCCTCGACAGCTCTGAGACACATGACCAAATTATTGACATTTAAAGCAACCCTGCGGTTCGGGGATGTAGGGCCTGACATGCAGTTTTACATAGCCGGTTTCCAAATTTTCGGGTCAGGTAGTCGAGCTGAAAGTTGGTATTATGTTCTTCGTCGCGATTTAAATGTCGTTCCTTCTGATTGTGATGCGCTGCACATGGAATACATTCTGATCTGTCCATCCGTCCAGGAGTTCTGCATCACTGCGTTCCATTAGATCTTCGTCCGACACTAAACCTTCCACAGTGTTCATGGTCCGGTGTGCGCTCACCGAGACAGGACTATTTCCAAACGCCACGTGGTGTGCAAACTTCTTATACTCGTCCATGTCTTTTACTTCGAGGAGCAAATCCCCACTTACCGTCTTAGTAGCTTTATAACCGCTCCCAATGGTTTCCCTTAGAGGCTTAGCAAGGAAAAACGATGAAATATATCCAGCCTTTGTGGATGATTGTTCGCAATGTGTCACATGGAACTCCGCGAACGTTCATTTTTCTTGGACGAAGAGGGAAAGGATGCATCGGCGCAGACCAGTTTCAGGGTGCAGTCAGTCGAAGCGTTTGAGGATCCCATAAAATATTGATTTCTTCGGCGACAATGCCAGTCGCCCACCCCCGAGCCCGACGAGGGGACATGGCAGAGGTTGTGAAGCGAGCCCTGACATGCGAGCTGTGCATTGTGACTATAACCAAATATGATGCAACCACAGGCGTGCGCAGGATTCCCCATCAGGGGGGGGGGGGGCGAAGGTTCATCGCAGCGCCCCCCCCCCTACTAAGTCAATGTACTAAGCAGACTGTGCGCCAGCCCCCCCCCCAACACTTAGGTGACTAGGGGGGTAAATGTATGGGGCAGATTTTGCGCCGCCCCGCCCCCGTGCGCTCGCCTCCCCCCAGTGCGCTCGCCTATTTATTTATTGATTCAAAATGCCTTAAAGGCCCATTGAAGGGCATTGAGTAAGGGGGGCATCAGTACTTACTGATGCCCCCCTTTTTAGGTTGGTTATGTCACACAGGATTAACCTTTGCCACCGGGGAAACTTGACGTAAACGAAACTGAGGAGAGCACCGGAAATACTAAAAGTGGAATACAGGAAACATTACTTTTTGAGGGCTCGTTTTTCTTTGTTAGACACAATGTTGCCAAGCCCGCTTCTTGTTTTATTTGGATGTATTCGGGTTTGACCCGCAAGGACGCTTAGCAATGCTCGACGCCTACCGCTCCGCAGTGTTCGAGAAGCTTCGCGATTGTAGTAGATCACTTTGTTAAGATTTCGCGCAGGACGCGAACAGTCCAGATTATTCCAGAGCTTGCGTGATGTATAAAAGACGGCGCTTCTCAGCCGTGAGCTGTTTTATGGCACATTCGACTGGTCGTTTTCGAGCGCTCCAGAGCGCTCTCGCGAGGCGCGTCACGTTCGGCTGGTCGAAATCGAGCGCACTGAATACGTTCGGCTGGTTCTTTCAGAGCACTACGCTCCATCTCAGAGCACTCTGAGGCGCTCTCCCTTTGAATTCGGAGCGTGACCGAGATCTGGCACAGCTTCGGTCACGTGAGCTTGACGATTTCCGTCAGTGCGTCATTCGCTGCGGCGTTTGTAGCAGAAGTTCTGTGCGAGCGCCGTCCGTGTTCTGCAGTACGCTGCTTCGCAACCTCAAGGACGCACGCTACACGAAGCATGCCGAAGAAACGGTACGCGAAAGCTTTAGCCATGCCATCGGTGCTTCTTTCTGTCATGGAAGCCGACAACGACGCCGTCGGTAGCAGCAGCAGCTGCTCCGACGACATCCGTAGCGTTTGCGAAGACAAGTTGATGAACTGCTTGACCCCCGGAAAAGGATACCTAAAGTCATTAATAATGTTGGAAGCGCAGTGCGGACATATACCGAGAAAGAGGTAAGCAATGAAATGAAATAAATACCACAAAATAAACTACAAAAAAGAAAACAAAAGTACAATATTTTGTTTTTTTCTTATTATAAGCACTTTAGCCGTTTCGCAAGGTTTTTACGTCTCTAATTACGTACTTCCGCTTTCGGTTTCTGGTTGCTCCAGCGACACGCTGTACGTTCGGCTCGAACAACCTTTCTCCGTTTCCGATCTCGAGCTTCCAAGGTGTCGTAGCAATCTGAGTCAGAGCGTGGGGGCGCCCAGTCGAACGTACGATTATAGACGGCCGACACCCTGTTCGCCGCTATCAGTGTACAGCGTGTATTGCTGTAATTTGAGTTTTCATTTCCCAGCCGCAACTTCGGCCAAATAAAGAGTTTCATCTTGAACACGCCCACTGCTGTCTTAGTCGACGTCACGACCATGTGACAATATTAATGAGAACAAACAGACAATAATACCAAGGAAAGTAAAGGGGATGTTATATGTACCTAATAATGGGGATATAAAAGTGAAGAAAATAAAGTGGACGAAAAGATACCTTGCCGCCGGCAGGGACCGAACCTGCGACCTTCGAATAACGCGTCCGATGTTCTAGCACATTCCTTGGCATTACTGCCTGTTAGTTCTCATTTAAAGTGGAATGGAAGTACTAAGACGTAGGGAGAGACAGATAGGAAAAGACGACTGCCGAATTCCCCTGGGTGGGTTAGTCCAGGTTTTCCGTCTACGTGAGGCCAGGGCCAAAGGGTGTGTTGCCTCTGCCGGGGTACCTTAAAAGGTCCTATCACCCGGCGTCGGCTCAAGCGCATAGGATCCCCTTTTCCCCGAACACGGCAAAGCCACGCACGGCGTGGCGTGGGAGGGGTTCGGAACCCCCCCGTTGGCTCGGGTTCGTGGTGACGCCGCTCACCAAACGCCTGTTTACGCAGACGCTCCTGGGGGAGGGGGGGAGGGTCTAGTCGCAAAGTGGAAGAGGGCATGGCGCGTCAGAAAGCGAGAAAGGATGAGGTAGTGATGCAGAACCATCGCTAAATTGACTATCGATAGTATCGATAGTCAATTTACCGATAGAGCAATTGGTAGTACCATCGTTAATATTACTAGCGATATTACTGCCACGCGTGTTAATTGCTTTGTTTTGACGTATTCGGGTTCAGTCACCCACAAATACTGTTAGCTACGTTTGACGCAGAGCGTTCCTTAATGTTTGAGAAGCTTCATAATTGTTTGAGATTATTCTGTCAAGAAATAGTCAAGTTTATTCGCGAGCTTATGCGAGCACCAGCGATAACGCTGGAAGGTTCGATGACTGATGTATAAAGGACAACGCGTTCCACCGATGATCAGATTACTCAACGGCTGATGACTGCTCCCGCCGCTATCAGTGCGCAGCATGTATCGCTTGTATATTGAGTTTTGATTTTCTGGGCACAAGTTCACCCAAATAAAGAGCTCCGCATTTCCCAGTCTTGATGCAGCATTCTTCACCGTCACAACCACGTAACAAAACTATCGACAGTGGTGTGAATAATGATGCGCTTGCTGGCCGGCCATATTGCCAAAACATTTGCGATAGCCTACTACCAGCTTCGCCTAATTTGTGAGTGATTTTTGGCAGAGAAATAATTGTTTCCGCCGCGAAAACGGCGGAATATATCTATCAATAAATTCGTATCCAAAAGCAACCAGTTACATCTTACAACGAACTGATATTTTTTTTTATTTTGAAATCATAAAATGCCATATCAATTTAAAGCCGCGCAGTCCCCCCACATGTATAAATGATGATGATATATGTTGTTTAATGGCGCAAGGGCCATTGATGGCCAAAGAGCGCCAGGAAATGGTGTAGGATGGGAACTATGATGATGTTTAGTGGCTGTATCAGGGCCTAAGATTCTGCGCACTAAAGGTGCGTAAAACATATATGTATTAAAATCATGAAAGTGGAGTGAAGCGTGCATGGTGAAGATGAGTTCTAGGTTATCGTGACGCTAAAATATAGAAGTGTTGTATTAGCACGGATGCCTCCTCAGCGCCCTTGGTCCCAAGGGCCAGGAGGCAGGTGCTCTCTTTTGATGTAGCATCCGCAGCAGCAGCCTCCCTTAGGAGGCCGTGCTACCGATCACCTGCATAGATGACATGAAAAGTATGTACGTCCTTTAAAAATGCATTCAATGCATCATATTTAAAAAGAGGTTCTCTACCTATGAACATTGCTGGATGAAGGGGTATGTGTTGCTTGAACGCAAGTGGAAAGTGTTTTTTTCTGTAAGCGTCTAGCTCAGAGCATTCAAGGAGTATGTGATGTACGGTAAGTGGATGGCCACATCTGTCACAGCTGGGTGGGTCACCACCGGACAAAAGGTGTGTGTGTGTGCTGTGTGTGTGTCCTATTCTAAGCCGACAGAGAGTGACCTCTGTACGGCGTGTTTTTGATGTAGGTGGCCAGTTACCGACGTATGGTTTGATCAGGTGTAACTTGTTATGCGTTTGTAGATCCCATAACTTCTGCCAGTGAGCCCTGAGCTTTTTCCGTATGTTTGGTTTTAGGTCCATCACGGGGACAGCAATTGAAGAGTTGGCAGCGCTTACGTTGGTTGACGTGGCCAGCTGGTCAGCCAACACATTTCCTTCAATGTCCCGGTGCCCTGGCACCCAGCACACGACGATATGTTGCTTGGAAGCGTACGCCGCGCAGAGTATTGAGTAGAGGGACATAATTACAGGATTTCTATGTTTTTTCTGACTTTTCAAAGCTTTCACGACACTCAAGGAGTCAGTGTATATAACTACCCTGGGTGTATTCAATTCTTTAATGCGTTTGACGGCTACGAATAACGCGTAAGCCTCGGCTGTGAAAATGCTTGTGCTAGTGGGTAGAACGCCGGCATCCGAGAAAGATGGGCCTACCGCTGCATATGACACGCCAGCATGGGACTTGGATGCATCAGTATAATATTCTGGGCAGTTATATTTATGTTGCAGCTCTAGGAAATACATCCGAATGTGTATAAGAGGGGCGTGCTTTGTGACAGCTACGAAGGATGTGTCACATTTTATAAGCTGCCACTGCCATGGCGGGAGCTGCATAGCGGGGGGAATGGGGTGATACTCAAGCAGTGGAAGATTTGTTTCTTCAGCTAGCTCTCTAACACGCAGTGAGAAAGGGCGTGCCATTGTGGGCCGATTGCGAAAAAGTTGAGAGCTGAACAGATCGTTGATGGTAGAATATGCAGGGTGCTCACTGTTCGCGTTCACTTTAAGAAAATATATGAAAGAAGAATACGTTCTCTGCAGATGGAGTGACCACTCGTCCGATTCTACATAAAGGCTCTCAACTGGGCTTGTTCTAAATGCGCCTGTGGACAGGCGGATGCCTAGATGATGAACTGGGTCCAACATTTTCAGAGCACTTGGCGTGGTAGAGTGATAGACTATCGCCCCATAGTCGAGGCGTGAGCGTACAAGGCTTTTATACAGATTCATGAGGCATTTTCTGTCGCTTCCCCACGTTGTGCGTGACAGCACCTTTAGGATATTCATTGTTTTCATGCATTTATTCTTAAGATGTTTGATGTGTGGTACAAAGGTTAACTTCGCATCCAAAATTATACCTAGGAACTTATGTTCTGTATTTACGGGCAGACGCTCACCCTTCATGACGATTTCAGGATCAGGGTGCAAGCCTCTTTTTCGTGAAAAAAGGACACAAGTGCTTTTCTGTGGGTTCAGTTTGAACCCGTTTTCATCAGCCCATTTGGACACCTTGTTAAGAGCAAGCTGAACCTGTCGCTCACAGATCTGAACATCGTCAACGTATGTTGAATAAAACATATTACGTGGGATGTACAAACGGAGAGAATTCATTTTTATAATAAAGAGCGTACAGCTGAGCACCCCGCCCTGTGGCACTCCGGTTTCCTGTATAAATGTTCGGGACAGAACACTACCCACTCGAACACGGAATGTGCGATCGAATAGATAGCTTTCAATGGCATTGAACATGTTACCGCGTATACCTATGTGTGAAAGGTCTCTCAGTATCCCAAACCTCCACGTCGTATCGTAGGCCTTCTCCATGTCGAGGAATACAGATAGGAAAAATTGATTATGAACAAAAGCTTCACGTATGCGTGCCTCGATACGTATGAGATGATCGGTGGTGGATCGGCCTTCTCTAAACCCGCACTGGTATGGGTCGAATAATTTGTTTGATTCAAGGAAGTGTAGTAAGCGGCAATTAATCATTTTTTCAAATACTTTGCAGAGGCAACTTGTTAACGCTATAGGTCTGTAACTTGATACAGCAGAGGGATCCTTTCCTTGCTTCAAAATTGGAATTATAACAGCCTCCTTCCAAGATGATGGGATCACACCCGAAAACCATATATAGTTGTAGAGCGCAAGGAGGGTCTTTTGTGTTTCAGAGGGTAGCTGCTTCAGCATCTCGTACATTATGCAGTCAGAACCTGGGGTAGATGTATTACAACAGTTCAGTGCCGTTTGCAGTTCTGCTAAGCAGAATGGTTCGTTGTACGCCTCATTTTTTGCAGATTTTCTTTCTAACTTTTGTTGTTCTATTCGTGCTTTGTACTTCTGGAAGGTTTCGGAGTAGTGTGAGGAGCTCGATATGTGTTCGAAATGTGTGCCAAGAAAATTAGCTTGATCCTCCAGGGTTTCCCCGAGGCTATTCACTAATGGCAGGGAATACGTTTGTTGGCCCTTAATTTTTTCACTTTATTCCACACTTTTCCCTCATCTGTGTACGAGTTGATGCTCGATATGAACTTTGTCCAGCTTTCTCGTCTAGCTTGTCGGCGCGTTCTCCTTGCCTGCGATTTGACCTGCTTGAAATGTTCTAGGTTTTCTACTGTTGGGGAATCGCGAAGCAACGCCCACGCTTTGTTCTGATTCCTCCGTGCTTTCCTACATGCATCGTTCCACCATGGAACTCGCCGCTTAGAACCCCGGCCGCTTGTTTGGGCAATACATTTAGATGCGGCGTCAAGTATAAAAGCTGTAAAATACGTGACAGCGTCGTTTATGGTCAGAGCGGACAGCTCAGTCCATGTCATATGTGTAAGGGTTCGATACTGTTCCCAATCAGCTGAGTCGACCTTCCATTGAGGAACCTGCGGGGGTGGTTGGTCTTTGTTCGCCGTACTCAGGATGATTGGGAAGTGGTCACTTCCATAAGGGTTCTTAAGAACGTTCCATTTAAAAATGGGTAAGAGGGACGGCGATGTAATGCTAAGATCTATGGAGGAGTATGAGTTGTTTCCGAGGCTAAAATACGTAGGCTCCTTCATATTTAAAAGACATAGACTAGACGAACAGAGGAGCTGTTCAATGAGACGTCCTCGAGCATCGCAGCGAGAATCGCCCCAGAGGACATTGTGTGCATTAAAATCACCTAGAATTAAAAAGGGCTCTGGAAGTTCATCTATTAATGTATCTAAATCGCGTCTGTGAAGCTGATGATGTGGTGGTATATACACGGAGCATATGGTGATGAGCTTATTAAAAAGTACAGCTCGAATAGCCACTGCCTCAAGGGCCGTTTGGAGCTTCAAATGCTGGCATGCTAGACTTCTATCAGCTATAATGGCCACACCGCCAGATGATACGACTGCATCCTCGCGGTCTTTTCGGAAAGTAATGTATTGGCGAAGAAAGTTGGTGTGTTTGGGGGTTAGGTGCGTTTCTTGCACACACAGCACTTTCGGGTTGAACTTATTCAGAAGTTCTTGGACGTCATCTAGATTTCTAAGCAGTCCTCTTACGTTCCATTGTATGATTTTGTCCATGATGGGGCAAAGAAAAAAGTGCTGTGTGTAATGAGGTCTGGGATGGGCTCATTTTACAGGGCCTTTGTGAGGCCCTGTAATTGGTGTTTTCTCCTTTTTGGAGCGGTCGAGGGAAGCTCGACGCTCCTTCGGCGCTTCCTGCGCCGTTTGGCTTGAAGTGGTGTCCATAGCCTCTTGCGAGGCATTGGACGCCCGCTCCACAGAGCGAGCTGTGCGTCGCTGAGACTTCGCCTCGGTGGACGAAGTCGTCCCCACCGAGCTGGAGGTCGATGGGACCCCCTTGGCCTCGTGATTGCCCTGGATGCTACCAGAGCTTGTGGAGGCCACTGGTGTGGACAGGTTGAATGTGGGCAGGGCAGCGCTGGCTGCTCCCACCGTAGGGGCTAGTGGCGTTAGCCTCGGCACGCTAGGCGTGGACCGGGCAACTGCCAGGGGCCTTTGTGGTGCCGCCCCTCGATGCACCACTTCGGCGAAAGATGTTTTTATAGCGAATGATGAGGAGATCCGTTGTCTTGCTTCCCTGAATGTAATATTTTCCTTGACTTTTATAGTTATTATTTCTTTTTCTTTCTTCCAGGCTGGGCATGCTCTGGAGTATGCGGGGTGACTACCTTCGCAGTTTGCACAGAGGACCTCGTCATGACTGCAGTCATCAGCACTGTGGCCGGTTGTGCCACACTTAGCACACGTCAGCTGCCCTCGGCAGCTCTGGGATGCATGGCCAAATCGCTGACATTTGAAACAGCGCCTCGGGTTTGGAATGAACGGTCGGACATTGAGTTTTACATAGCCAGTTTCAAGCGTCTCGGGTAAGGTGGTTGAGCTGAAGGTGACTATCAAGTGCTTTGTTGCTATTTCGTTGTTGTTGCGTCTGATTGTGATGCGCTGGACATGTGTTACACCTTGGTCCTTCCATCCATCAAGGAGCTCCTCTTCGTTCAATGTCATCAAGTCTTCGTCCGATACCACTCCCTTCACTGTATTCATGGTACGGTGTGCGCTCACAGAGACGGGGATGTTACCAAAGGCTACGAGGTGTGAGAGTTTATTGTACTGTTCCTTGTCTTTTAGTTCGAGAAGCAAATCTCCGCTTGCCATCTTTGTGGCCTTATAGCCGCTTCCAATGGTCTCTTTCAAGCACTTGGCCACAAGAAAGGGTGAGATTGTTCTAGCTTTTGTAGACGATTGTTCGCAGTGAACGACGTGGTATTTTGGGAAAGTTTCTCTGTTTTTGGGCCAAAGGAGTGAACTTGCATCGGTGCGTACCCGTTTCGGGGGACGATCGGTGGTTACAGAGGGGGTCGAGGATCCCATGGAAAACGGTGGATTTTTCGGTAACGGCGCCTGCCACCCACCACGGAGCCCAACAAGGGGACGTGGCAGAACATGTGAACAAGTCTGCACAACGCCAGCAGTACGCGGTTACTATAACCCAATATGGTTTATCCTAGGTTGGATAGCTACACAAGGTTAACCCTTGCCGCCAAGAAGGTTGGAAGTAAGTAGAAGATAGGAGAGGACAGGAAAGGCTAAAAGGGAGAGAGAAAGACGCAGATGTGGGTAGAGAGATAGGAAAAGGCGACTGCCGATTTCCCCTAGGTGGGTCAGCCCAGGGGTGCCGTCTGCGTGAAGCCGGGGCCAAAGGGGTGTGTTGCCTCTGCCGGGGGGCCTTAAAGGTCCAAACACCCGGCGTCGGCTCAACCCCCAGGATCCCCTTTTCCCCGGACACGGCAAAGCCACGCACGGCTAGGCGTGGGAGGGGATCAACACCCCCCCCCCCCCGTTAGCTCGGGTCCGTGGTGTCGCTACACACCAAACGCCTGCTTGTGCAGACGCCCCTGCGGGGCCCCACATGTATAAAGGCTTCCTTTCCGCTACAGCTGAACAGTTTGACTTTATGATCATGTGTCAGCAAAGCACTCTGGTGAAGAACACAATCATGTCAACTCTCTTGCCCTTCAGCCTGCTTCTACGGCTCCACTATGCACCACGCGCGCGAGGAACCAAATTTATCCTGCAGTGAGTCCAAGCTGTTGATTTTATACTATCGATAGTACCATCGAATTTTTTACTATCGATAGCTCTATCGATAGTATTTGTCACCATCGATAGTTCGATAGTGACTCAGCTATCGATAGTATCGATAGTGCCATCGATAGTTCTGCATCACTAGGATGAGGCCCTTTGCAAGGCGCGAGAATGAAACTCGTCACAGAGAGCAGGAGGCCGACTTCTAAGGCCAGAGAAAAAGCGTTTTAAAGGTGTTTGCAGCGCAAGCACGAAAGTGCTGAAGAAAAGCCGACACAGTGAAGATCGGAAGGCAAAGAGGGACGCACGCAGCGCTCGTGCGCGTCCCTCTTTGCCTTCTGTTCTTCACTGTGTCAGCTTTTCTTGAGCATTTACGTGCTTGTGCTGCAAACACCTTTAAAAATACACTTTAACCAACTAGCCCGAATGGCCGTTCTTCTGCCAGAGAAAAAGGGCTATGCGCGACGACAGATCACCCGAAACGGAAGAAACATCTAAATGCGAGCTGACTAGCTTAGAAAGCGCCGGAACTATCGTTGTGTCAGAGCCACAGATATTTAACAACGACCCTGAGGACAAGTTAGTTGAGCCGTCTGAAGTGTTCGCAGCGCATATCGAAGGCAGCGTACTTGCGAGTACGAGTGCCGATGATCTTAAAGGACCCCTGACACCGAATTTGGAAACTCGAGATGCTTGTGTTGTTTGATAGTCCTGCATACGGGGGCACTTCTGACCGATTAGGAGTGACAACCGTTGCCTTTAAGATATTTTAATTTCATTTTAACGTAAGCCTGAGTGCTCATCTGAATTTTGAACTCCTATCAACATAACCATTAGTATGACGTAGACGTAGGCCCCTTGTGACGTTGCAGAGGTAAAGCAAGTGTTGTCGACGTCACAGACAGAAATATGCACGGTGCACTGTGGTATATTACGAAACATGTTTGTTCTTTGCTTCTCCCACCTTCTCCTTCTTCGGTACAGGTCGGCAGGCAGCGTGAGCTCTCCGTGTGTGTGTTCACCAACTGGCAGTTCAACAAGCGAGTGGCCGACGTCACCCAATACTGAGCGCACATCACGCGTGCCCCGATGTGCGACCGCCGCGGCGCGGCGCTAGTTTCTTATCCTCTTTCGGCGCGCGTTTTGAACCTACACTAAAAATCACCATAATTAACGCTGCTAGGATTAATTAGACATCACGTTGGAGGATTTATGGTGTCATTCCGTGATTACAAGACATAGACCTACTTATTACAACGTAAATGTCACAAACAAAAAATCGGCTGTCAGGGGCCCTTTAACATTGCGAGCCACACCGACAGGAAGGGGCCCCGGCGAAAACGCAAGGCGAAGTCGAGTAACGTCAAGGGCGCGAAAGCGTCTAAACACCACGTCATAGGCTCTCGAGGCGCCAAGCCTGAGATCCTGAAAAGGCTCACTAAGAAAAGATTGAAGTTCAGGCCGCGAAGAGGGGTGAAGCGCGCCGCGACAAAGCGGATTTCAAGGAAATTCAGACGCCGAAGTCAACCCATTGTTAAAAGTCAACCCAATGTTAAAAGCATCTGTTTAACATATCTTCCTATTTGTTTTGGAGTATATGTGAGTGAGTATGTGCGTCAGTACGAGATTTGCTTTTCAATTTTGTTTGGTATCATGCGCACGAGTTTTATTTTAGGCTTTACTGCTTATTTTGTAGGAAGCGCTTTGTTTTCTTGGTGTAGTACTCGTTTGCCGAGTGCGATGAACTAGAGAGTTCAGCGACGGGTATTCCGAACGCTTGCGAATGGCGCCATGGCGTCCTGTTTAGAAGCGCTTATCGTTCCGTTTGCACTATTGGGGACAAAATGAAATTATCCTCAGTGTTACAAGCTACCACTGTAGCGTCGCCAGCGCGAAGTCGGCGACGGGAATGACAGCAGGTTAGGTCGTTCCGTACGCAAGCACAGAGATTGAAGAGATAAGAGACGTGTGTGAAACAAAACAAACAACTTTACTCTAATGATATTGCAGCACAAGGAATCTAGCACAACACTTAACACGAACTAGCAACTAACAAAATACATATGAAATCAATAAATCAACTTACAAGAGAGAAGTATTACAAACTACATAAAATTACCAACAACAGAACTACAGATGAGAAAGCTCGAAGGTATAAACAGGTGAAGGCATACGTGTGTTGACCGGCAGCGTCGAGTCCACGACCATTGGATGCGAGAAGTCAAGAGAGAGTTCTGGCACAACTGCGATGATGGCGGGGTTGCAACGCTCGTGTTTCCGGGAGGCTGGTGCCTGAAGGCGATCTCGGGCAGGTTGAGCTGCCTTGAGATTGAAGTCCCGATGCCTACGTTGTAGACGCTAATTACGCGTCACAACCGGACGAACGGCTAAGTTTAGGTGGCCAGCCGATACAGGACCACACTGAAATCTTCTAGAAGGGATACCTCTTCATCTGCATCTGCACCATGTTGGTCAGCAACTAGACTGCTTAGCAGGGCAAAATCCTGCACTTAAATCACCCTTGGTGGCCCCTCATTCTCTTCCTCGGGGAAAAGAGACCTCTACATGGGTCCCGTCATGCGCGTTTCGTTGTTACCGACTCCGCCCTAAAAATATATTGGCCAGACACCTTTTTCGTTAGACAGGGGTTCTCAACTGAGCGAGAGCGACAACCTGTTGGGGTGCTTTCCTACGGCTTGTCCACCAGCAGTTTTGACCGTGGGAATGGTCAGTTCCCTTGGCTCTCAGCCGCACCGGCTGAGAGCCAAGGGAACTGCAGTCTACAGCTTGATCGGGGTACTTCGCGGCCTTCCACGACCCTACCGATGCCGCCATAGTTGCAAAGGATCGAACCTTGGCGGCGAACGTTCGAAGAAGAAAACCCCATTAAGCACTTCCCGGTACTAAAGACCAGTCTTTTCATGAGCAAGCGGTTCCGCCGATCAGCGGTGGAGTGCGGCGCCCGTTAATTGGTCGTGACGCCGGGTCGCAAAAATGGCAATCCGTGACACTCAGCAACTTTCATCGTCCACAATCTGCCCTTGCGTCAATTTGGAATCGCTTCTGATTGGGTTTAGCCACGTCACGCATTGACGTTTAGCTAAAAGTCTTTCCACACTTTGGTAGGCTTCCTCAGATACGTTGCTCATGAAGTCTAGAGTCTAGAGTAATCTCGAATTGTAAAAGTCTAGAGTAATCTCGAGGAAATGTTTTGTTCTTTTCTGCTGGTCTGGCGGTTTGATCAGCGTTTGGAGGGCACTTGCTTTGTCTCTAGTGGTTTGGCTTTATATTGATGCTCGTTCGTAGCAGTGAACAGTCGCAGGGTCAAAAAGTCTCCACCAGCGCAAAGACCGGCAAGGGCAAGAACGACAGCGGTCAACCAGCACTCCATCATCCGAGCTGGGTTGGAAAGCTCAAAATCTCGATACATTGTCTGGTGGCGGGCGTGCTATTGTGCCACAGCTACAGCCCTCGTGCGGCCCTTCTTCCCACGGGAAGTTTGGTCAGTCGCCAGAGTTTCGGCGAAGCCTTGTCTTCGCAGCCAACGCCATTAAGCTGCGGTACCGTGGAGACAGGTCCGTCTTCGACCATGCTGTGCCGGCCTACGACGACCTGTGAACGCCCCGCCCACGGAGGTGGAATTCCTCAGGCTTTTTTTTTTCCCGTGAAGACAGTACTGTCTTCGGCGGTGTAATGCAGAGTCGTGCCTGTTTGACGACGAACGGTAAACGCCCCACCTACGTAGGAGGACTTCTTTGAAGCGGGAGGACGAGGTGGACCACGCGGCAACCGCCGTGGAGGGGACGAGATGGAATGACCGAAACGTCAATGATGATGATGATGATGTCAATGATGTGGCTATGTAGTAGAACACCTGCCTGCCACGCAGAAGGCCTGGGTTCGATTCTCACTCGAACCAAGCATTTCTATTATATATTTTTGCGTCTTTCTCGATTTTTCGTTCGCAACCAGCCACGCCGACAACGGAGTTTCTGCGAAACGAGCTCTTTAGCGCTATCGCGTTAAAATGGCGTACCACAAGGCCTCATTCTCAGCACAACTGCCTTCATTCTCAAAATGAATTCCATGAACAAGGTTATCCCCCTCACAGTCATGCACTTTGTCTACGTTGATTATCTTCAAGTTGCCTGTCGCGCCTCAAGCCTGTCAAGCTGTGAATGGCAACACCAAATCACAATCTATAGGCTGATGCAATAGGCTGCCGAAAACGGTTTCGCTTTTCCACACAAAAGAACTACTGCTGTTTTCTTTAAGCAAAGGGCAGGACTATTCCCGGCGCAGTTGTGCGACTTAACAATGTCGCCATATCAGTAAAACTAGAACGTATATTTCTTGCAGTAGCATTCGATCAAAACCTCAACTTTTCCCCAGAAGAAACGCGCTAAAAATTCAAATAGAGCACTCAATCTTCTCCAGCTCTCCCGGACATCAGCGTTTAGTTCGCGTGTCTTTCACCATGTGCCGCATGGCCTTTATCTATTATTTTAATCTCGCGAAGTCAAGAGTTGTGTCATGACAAGAAAAAAAAATGAAAAAAAAAGAAACAGTTCACAATACACAACTTCCCCGGCCAAACTTTGGTCGGCCGCCGTTCGCGTTAACGGCGACAAAGATAAGACCAGCGACCCGTAATGTTAAAGTGGCTAGTCTTTCCCTGTTTCTTCGGCAAAGGCTCGCTTTACGCTTGAAAAACATGGTGGCCGCCTTTACCGGAGATATCGAAAGAGCAGCGAGACGTGTTTATTTATTTCCTTATTCTCTTTCGCTTAACTTTTTTCTGTGTCGGAAGATTCAGCCGATCGCAAATGTTTAACGGTTTGGCGCACGTTTAATACTCGAATCAGAGCATTTCGAATGGTGAGTTATATGTCACTTAGCTCCTCCCGGCCGTTCACTTGTCGTCCCGCTGTGTACTGCCATTTACCCTTCTGTGGCTGCACAGAAAGCAGTGGTACTATTTGTTAGTGCGAGCTCCGCTTGTTTTGTTGTTTGATTTGGCGATCCCTCTGCATGTTACATTTATCAACTGGCACAGTGGATAGCATGAAAGGCGGTTAGTCGGGCTTAAGACTCCACGTTGATTACAGTGAGGATGTCTTCCGCGCCCCAAAGAGCATGGTAGAACACTTAAGCGTGCACAAACAAGGAAAAAGGGAGCTGATGACAACACAATCCATCTGCCCCTTGTTCGTGCGCGCATTAGCGTTCGGCTATGCAAAACCAAACTCGCCCCAAAAATTGGTGCTCTAGCGATTCATTTCCAAAGAGCATTTTTTAGTATGATGATGATGATTAGTGGGGCGCCATGTCTGTGATGTGGTGTTACCGATGACCAATAATTACGATGACCGGGTGTTCTATGGCTGTATATAGAGGCCTAAAATCACGCGCTATAAACAAGCGTAAAAGGTGTGTATAGAGTATAAAATAATGGCAATTATACGTGATATGGGTGTGGAATGAATTACAAGTGAGCATGGTATGTACAAGTGACAGGTGGGGAAAAAAACGACTGCCTCCTAGAAACCTGTGAGGCTAAAAGACTGTTTGACGGTGAATTCCATTGGCAGATTCGGAGCACTTCCGGTAGCAGTTTTTCTGCTCCATTCGAAGCAAGTCTGTTCCATTGGTGGATTGAGAGTGCTCCCTGTATGTTTCATTGGCAGATGTGGAGCAGCTCCTGTGACAGATTCACTCCACGGAGCAGCTCTCTCTGCTGCGCGAAAAGCGGTGGATTCGACCGGAAGTCTCAAGCTCCACGTGCGTGCGCAGAGCGTGGCGTACCGCGTGCGCGATGAAATGCGCTGTCCGATCGCAGCCGTTCTCACCGCTCGCGCCCGTGAAGGCGAAAACTGGCGAAAACTGCGCCAACCACGAGGAATGCTGGGCGCTTGCGAAACAGATGTGCGCTAGCGCCCCCTACCGTTTGCTCTGGCCAGGCCGCTTGTGTTCCATTGGCAGATTTCCTTCGGTTGCTCTCCGCCGGAGTGAAGTGCTCCGGCGTAGAGTTCGTCGGTCACTCCGAATCCGCCAATGGAATTCACCATCACATGACAGCGATTTTGCTCCAAGAGTGGAGCGGCTGCCGTTGCGGGAGCCCAAAAACAGGTTTTAAGGGTGTCCAAAGGACGCTGCGATCTTCATCGCTACACTTGGAAAAATTCGCTCGCGGCAGCGCGTCTGCCCGAGGTCAACCAATGGGAGAGCAGTGACGTGGTGAGCGCGTGATTGCCGCGGGCCCCGCCGCTCATTCGCTCGCATGTGCAACAGGCTAAAGGCAGGGAGGCAGGCGCTTTCTTTAGTTAAGCTACCGCAGCTACAACCTGAAGTTCAAGTTGAAGCTTATTTCACCACAGTGTTACACTTTTTTTTAAGTTTTTGTAAAAAAAACGCTACCTCTTTTCTGTCCGTAGAAAAGAGCTTTTCTATCCGTAGGTTTTCTATCCGTATCCGTAGAAAAGAGGAAAACAGTATACCCGGGCTATCCGTAGCACGACCTCTTTTCAGAGGTCGTGCTACGGATAGCCCGGGTATATGACATGAAAGTTATGAACGTTTTTTAAAAACGCGAGTAGTGCCTCATGTTTAAAAACCGGTTGCTTACCGATGAACATTGATGGGTGTGATGGTATTTGTTGTCGGTAGGGCAATGGAAAGTGTTTTTTCCTAAGTGTGTATAATTCTCTACACTGTATTAAAATGTGAAGCACGGTTAGTGCTTCACCAAATCGTGCACACAAAGGTGGATCGCCACCAGACAGAAGGTGTGTGTGTGTACTATGTGTGTGACCGATTCTAAGTCTGCAGAGTGCAACTTCTGTGTGGCGTGACTTCGATACTGGCGGCTGTCACGAATTAGCGGGTTATAAAGCGCGCGCGAGGCCGCTTTCCAACTGCTACGAGACAGAACGGCGCGAACCGCTCGCCAAGAAGCGCGAAAAGACGAAAAAACAAGCATCAAAAGACGCCGGCGCGCCGCATCCTCCTCACCCAATCGAGCCAGGCGCAGACGACGCGATCAAACGCCCGGCAAATCCTAGATGTTTCTGGAAGGAAGGGGGGACGCATCCGTGCGCGATGCCGCCGCGATTCGAACATACGAGAAAGCTCTCGCCCTTTCCCCAGGCTTAGCTGTACTGCACGCAGAAGAAACATCCCGACGCTTCTAGAACCCAGGGGAGAAGGGATAAAAGCGTGCAATCGACGGTAGTGGAGTCAGTGAGCGAGGAGACAGTTAGTGAAGGTCAGTGAGCGAGTCAGTCGGCCCGGTGATGGTGAAGTTATGCTACGTGTGGCTTCGTTAGCCAAAGAAGACGTGTTTATGATGGTGTGCGGTCGGCCGATCGTCAATTTGGAAGAATTGGATGACGACGCCGTGTGAGCCGTGACAAGTCACGACGACGGTTGAGCTACGACGATCAACGCTGGAGCTGGCGTGAGTGTTTCCGTGAAGAGAAGCATTCGATTACCGTCCAAGTATTGTGGACTGGATACGCCATTGTATATTCAGGACTTTAACGGTCATTGAATAGTTGTAATGCATGCGATTGCATTTGTAGCGTGTGATCTGTTTGTTTAGCTCCCGTTGTGTAAACACCATCTGAGTATTATTGTGAAGCTGTAACTGGTACCAGCCGAGTGTGCATGTGTTTGTATTATTTGTATTGCCTTAACTGAGAATATATTTCGTTTTCGTTTGTGTTATCGACTCTCGGCTCTGACTCGGTCTTTGGACCACAACCGGCGTTCGCTGGCGCACCAAAGGACCAACTCTAAATTGTCCGCGCTTTCGTGGTGCGTTTTCGGAGGGCCTTGACGCCAGTCCTTAGAATCCGCCCGGCGATTGCCAACCCGATTAACGGGATCAGTGACAATTATTCTGGCGTCCGCGACACAGGACCTTTTTGGTGCAAAGTGTGTCCAAAGTAGGGAGAAAGAGCCTTGAGACGTTGATAGTGCTTGCGAACGATTTTTGAGTGTTGCACCGCGTTCTCGCTAACCTGTGTGCAGAGAGTGTACTGGTATTCGAAGTTAGGCAGAGGTATTGTGCACGCGGCTAGGTTTTGTTTGACGGGCATCATGGATCTCGAGAAGTTAGTTGCCCTTGGTGAGAAGATGGGTCTTTCTGGGGCCGAACTACGAAAGTGGGTGAGCCAAAAGGAAAAGGAGGCGGTTGAGAGGGCTAACAAAGAGAGAGAAGCAGAACTAGAGAAAGAGAGGTTGGCAGCTGAGAGGGTTAAGGAAGAAAAAGCAGCAGAGCTGGAGAGAGAGAGGCTAGCAGCTGAGAGGGATAGAGAAGAAAGAGAGGCGCAGATGGCTGAGAGAGAAAGGCAACGGCAGCACGAATTGGAAATCGAACGGCTCCGTTTGCAGCAGCGCACAGAGACTCCCGTCCAAGCTAGAGTGGAGAGCAGCGAAAGGGAAGATCATAGCTTCCGTTTGAACCCAAGCAAACTGCTTGTGGCGTTTGATGAAAGGAAAGATGACCTTGATGCATACCTGCACAGGTTTGAGACGATAGCTAGAAGCCAAAATTGGCCGGAGCAGCAATGGGCAACGGCCTTGAGCACTTGCTTGAGTGGCGAAGCACTCAGTGTGTACGGTAGGCTGACTCCTACCGATGCAGCTAATTACGGAAGAGTAAAAGCTGCTTTGCTGAAGCGATTTCGATTCACCGTGGAAGGCTTCCGAGATCGGTTCCGTACGGGAAAGCCAGCTGATGGCGAGACGGCAACGCAATATGCCGCGCGACTCAGCCATTATTTTGACAGGTGGATCGAGCTTTCAGAGACGGCACAGGAGTACGGTGAGCTTAGAGAACTTTTAATCAGAGAGCAATTTCTCACCAGTTGCCACCCGAGCCTGTCGCTGTATCTGAAAGAGAGGAGAGCTAAATCGCTTGAGGACATGCTTGAATTGGCCGATCAGTTCTTGGAAGCGCAAGGTGGCACGAATTTGGCCAAAGTAAAAAAGGAGGCTCACGAGGAGTCGAAGAAATCGGCACCTGAAGAAAACAAGCGTGCACCGGAGAGTGTTCCGCGATGCTTTCTGTGTAACCGCGTGGGTCATCGCGCTAACAGCTGTCGGACCAACTTCTCACGCCCCAGTGTGATGAAGTGTTTTAAATGTGGTCAGACTGGGCACAAAGCAGACGCATGTCGAAGTGATGTGAGTAAAGTCCACCAAGCAGCTTGTGCGTATGCCCCGCCAAACGAGGAAACAGAAGCGATCAAAGATGAATTGGCCGAGGTGAAAAGCGGGAAGAAGATGGATTTCATTGGTGCTGCGGTGACGACAGACAGAAAGAAAGAAATGCCGACAGTTAAGGGGAAAGTTGGTGGAAAGGAAGCCACGGTATTAAGAGATAGTGGATGTACCACAGTGATCGTGCGAAAGAAATTGGTCCGAGAGAGTGATTTCACAGGCAATACCCTACCGGTTCGCTTGCTTGATAGTTCCATTCGAATGCTTCCCGAAGCCAAGATTGAGGTTGAGACCCCTTACTTCAGCGGGGGTGTTACTGCCCTGTGCATGGATAACCCCCTGTTTGACCTAATCGTGGGAAACATCGATGGAGCTCGAGGGCCATACGATCCTGAACGTTTGGGAGAAGCCCCGAAGATAGAGCCCCCGTCAGTTCAGGAACCGCGACAAAAAGGAAGCGCGGAAGAGAATCTCATGAAGGATGCCGCCCGAGCTCAAATTGAGGCCGAGGTATCACGGAATATCAGTGAGGAGTTTCCAACGGTCACTGTACCGCCGGTGACGACACGCAGAGCAGGTGACATTGCAACTGAGCGGCCACCATCATCTGCGGCTCAAAAGATGACGAAGGTGGTCGTCCAAGCAAAACACCACGACGCGCAGAAGTCGGCAAAGCACCGCGAACGTGCTAATGAACGCGACCACGCCTTGCCGGTGTCGAATGTTTCGACGGCAGCAGAGACGCCCCCTCAGGCACCGTCAAATGGAACGCCTCGCAAGAAAAGGAAGAGGAACAAGAAGAGAGCGAGCGAGCCCGAAAGAAGGGGCGCAAGCGCGGCACGATTTAAACATTACAGGGTGTTGGAATTGAATTTGTTTGAAGTGTTTTGAGTTTGAAAGTGTTTGAAGTGTTATTATTCCCTGTGTCATGTGTGTATGGCTAGTGAGCCCGAGTGTCGTTTACTTGACATTATGTGTACAATGCTATTGATATAATTGTATATGCATTATAATTGAAGAGCTTTGTTTTGAGCGTTCGCTTTGTTTTATACGAAATGTATGTTGGTGTTTTGTACTTATGTACTTGAGTTTATCTTTTGTATGTTGTGACATTGAAATGCCCTGGAATTGTATTAAGAGTTCTATTATGAATGTGACGCGCATTGTGAGTGGACTGAGTTACGGACTCTGTATGTGGGATATTTTTGGATGTGTATGTGCGCGCTAATTTGTGTTGTTTGAATATTATGTGATAATATTCTTGAAGTGGGGGGCAGTGTCACGAATTAGCGGGTTATAAAGCGCGCGCGAGGCCGCTTTCAAACTGCTACGAGACAGAACGGCGCGAACCGCTCGCCAAGAAGCGCGAAAAGACGAAAAAAACAAGCATCAAAAGACGCCGGCGCGCCGCATCCTCCTCACCCAATCGAGCCAGGCGCAGACGACGCGATCAAACGCCCGGCAAATCCTAGATGTTTCTGGAAGGAAGGGGGGACGCATCCGTGCGCGATGCCGCCGCGATTCGAACATACGAGAAAGCTCTCGCCCTTTCCCCAGGCTTAGCTGTACTGCACGCAGAAGAAACATCCCGACGCTTCTAGAACCCAGGGGAGAAGGGATAAAAGCGTGCAATCGACGGTAGTGGAGTCAGTGAGCGAGGAGACAGTTAGTGAAGGTCAGTGAGCGAGTCAGTCGGCCCGGTGATGGTGAAGTTATGCTACGTGTGGCTTCGGTTAGCCAAAGAAGACGTGTTTATGATGGTGTGCGGTCGGCCGATCGTCATTTGGAAGAATTGGATGACGACGCCGTGTGAGCCGTGACAAGTCACGACGACGGTTGAGCTACGACGATCAACGCTGGAGCTGGCGTGAGTGTTTCCGTGAAGAGAAGCATTCGATTACCGTCCAAGTATTGTGGACTGGATACGCCATTGTATATTCAGGACTTTAACGGTCATTGAATAGTTGTAATGCATGCGATTGCATTTGTAGCGTGTGATCTGTTTGTTTAGCTCCCGTTGTGTAAACACCATCTGAGTATTATTGTGAAGCTGTAACTGGTACCAGCCGAGTGTGCATGTGTTTGTATTATTTGTATTGCCTTAACTGAGAATATATTTCGTTTTCGTTTGTGTTATCGACTCTCGGCTCTGACTCGGTCTTTGGACCACAACCGGCGTTCGCTGGCGCACCAAAGGACCAACTCTAAATTGTCCGCGCTTTCGTGGTGCGTTTTCGGAGGGCCTTGACGCCAGTCCTTAGAATCCGCCCGGCGATTGCCAACCCGATTAACGGGATCAGTGACAGCGGCCAATATCCCAGATGCGGTTTGACAACGTGTAGTTTGTTTTGTGTCTGAATGTCCCATGTGCTCTGCCAAAAGGCCCTGAGCTTTCTTTTGAGGAACGGTTTTAGATCTATTGGAGGGATAGCTATCGATGTATTGGAACTGTTTCCTTGGGCGGATGCTGCTAGCTGATCCGCCAACTCGTTGCCTTGTATCTCGCGGTGCCCTGGCACCCAGCACACTAAGACATAATGTTCGAGTGAGTAGATCGTGCATAAAAGAGAGCATGCTTTTACCACACTTAAGGAATCCGTGTATATCACTGCAGTTTTAATTGTGTAATGTGTGTGACGGCCGCAAGTATGGCGCATGCCTCTGCTGTGAAGATGCTTGTATTCGGGTGCAGAACGCCGGCATGTGAAAAGGCTTGACCAACTGCTGCGCACGACACTGAAGTGTTAGACATTGAGCCATCTGTAGAGAATTCAGGGTGTGGGTACTTGTGTTGTAATTCGAGGAAGTGTGTGCAGATATGTGCAAGTGGCGCGTGCTTTGTTACTT